>NW_009207307.1:3045-35553 GCF_000690835.1 Fulmarus glacialis | reverse complement strand
CGCTCGCCCCGGGGTGGCATGCACCTGGATACCTTCCCTTTTAGCTTCATCTATCTTCTCCTTTCCTTTAGGAAAGGATTAAGGACTCAAGGCAGTGAGGATCGGGGTGCGAAGATGGCCAGAGGGAGTCCAGGTCCATGGTTTGTGCTCTGGGTCTGCTTGGTGCTGGTGGTGAACTTCGGCGAAGGGCAGGAAGAAAAACCTTTCGGTGAAACGTGCCTGGAGGACTTTACGGCAGGGGGGCCGGATTTGGGGCGGTGCCGGATTTGGTGCTGGATACAGACGCCTCCGTCCAGAATGGAGCCACCTTCTTGTCGTCCCCCATGGTCTCTCGGAGCAGGGACTGCATGAGAGCCTGCTGTAAGGACCCCGCTTGTAACCTGGCTCTTGTGGAGCAGGTCCCGGGCACAGAGGAAGACCACATCCAGGGCTGCTTTCTCCTCAACTGCCTCTACGAGCAGGCTTTCGTCTGCAGGTTTGCCAGGAAGATCGGCTTTCTCAACTTCTTGAGGAAGGACGTGTACGATTCCTACCTGGCAATGCAGAATCACAGATCTAGTGGTAAGGTGCCCATAATGAATCTCTGCAAACCGGGGCTGGAAGAGCACTAATGGCCACTGGTGCCAGCTCCTCCAGCCGTCATTTTGTGCAGCTCTACTGCCAAATGGTTGGGATAAAGCGATGTTAAAGATGGGGTTTCTATATGTCCCTCTGCCGCAAAGGTTTTCCCTAACTTTTGATAAACTCACTTAAGAGCTGTGCCTCAGTTTACCTATTAGTAAATGGAGAGGGACTTGTTCTTTAACCTATTTTAAGCGGGTGGAGCGAGTGTTTACCAAATGCAGACTGAGTTTTTGATACTTGACAATGTAGAGAAAAAGGTATTGTTTTTCTTCTCCCTCCCCTCAGGCCTTTGAGGTTGGAAAGTGAAATCCTCTAAAAATCTACACATCACCCGCGTTTTAAAGGGCTGCATTAATCTCTTAATTGCTCAGGGGCTGGAGGCAGGACGCAATCCACTTACTTACCTTTCATTTTGCCACAGCCTGAATCTTGTGAGCAGCAGCCTGGATGGTGAGGTGTCTCGGTATCGTTCTGCTTGTTGGGGCTGGTCCTTGCTGCTGGGGGAGGAAGAGAGAGCAGCTGGGGGAGGCTGATTAGAAAACTCCCCCTTTGGAGGTGGGTTTCTCCTCCCCAGCCCCTGGTTCCCTGCTCTGAAAGATTGCACCTGGACCTAGAAAACCAGGTGGAAAACAAGCTAATCTGGAGCTGGCTGCCTGCCACATGCTCTGCCGTCTCCAAAGAAATGCAGTGTGTTCAGAAACGCTGAAAACACGGCAATTCCTCCTTTTGCCTCCTTCTTCCATGTTTTGGAGGAAGCCTAACGAGGCTGGGACGTCTCTAGCCTGGCTGGGTCTTTGGCAATCATAAAGAGTTTATTATATGTTGATGCCTGGGCAGGGCTGTTAGGGGATATCTGTATGGGTAATCCTCCTCACACCCCCTCCCAGCCCACCCGTGGTGAGGAAGGAAAGGATCTGTGAAGATGACAAGGGGAGGGTCCAGGTGGGTGCATGGGCTTGGGCTCGATGGCGTAAGCTGAATAGGTCTTTGATCTTCTGCTGGGATGTGCCAGCCTGTGAGCCTTGTAGGTGCTGGAGGTGTGAAATGGCACTAAACCCCACACTGACCACTTTTGTCCGTCCTAAGTAGCAGTGTGGGGCTTTCAGAGCAGGGCACGGCTCCTCTGGAGCAGCCCTTGGGTGGTGCTGCTTTAAGCAGCAATGTCGCAGAAGTGGTCCTCCTGTCCTCTGTCCCTCCTAGTTGCTTCCCAATGCATTTTAGGACCTTCTGGTAAATCTCTATCCCACTGTTGCAGTAGTTGTCCTGCGTCTCCATTCCAGGCTCAAAATCTTTCCACAGGAACTGCAGTTAGCAAGGAACTGAAGCCCACGTCACCAGGACTGGAGGTGACATGCTGGCAGCTGTCTGAACTCCTATATGCTTTGTTGTAGGAGGAAAAGGGAATGCATCATCTCCAGTACATCCTGATTTCACAAGATTAGATTAAAATACAATGTACTGTTGAGCAATTCAGTCTCTTCACCTCTGTGGACCAGCACCCCATACAAGGAGACTGCAACCCCCTCCTCCCTGGGCTGGTCCCAGGGCCTGGCATCGCATGTGTGCGGGTCTCTAGAAAGTGTCCCTGGGTCACTGAGCTCTCCGTGCCACCAGCGGTGCTGTGTTTGCCAATCCACGGCACCTAGCTGGAGCATCCCAGCCGTCGATACGCAGGTGCTGCCTTGCAAACCATCCCTAATGCTGCTTTCACAGATGCTGGGATGGCTGCGGTGCAGCAGGAAGACCCAGAAGGGCTTATCAGTGAAAAGTGAAAAACATGCCAAAAATGCTGCTAGGGATACTCTGCCTGCCGAGGCGGGCATGCCCCTCCTCGCTCACGTGGGGCTTGCGCCACGATACCGCTGCAGGTGTAGGAAGGGCTCGGTCCCTTCTACACCCCGTGTTTGCACTCTCGGAGGGTGCAGGGTGCCAGGCAGGTCTCCAGCTGTAGCGACAGACACTGGGAAGCTCACTACTTCGTGTTTGGATCAGGCTGCAATGCACAGCATGCTGTGCTTCGATGGGAAACTTGTTTTCTTCCTCTCCTGAAATTTTTAGGCATTGTCTTTGACTGGTACCAAAAGCTTTCTGAATCACCTTGAATGACATCGGAGGGCTGGCAGGAAAAGAGACGAAGGACTATTACTATTTATTAAAGCAGAGCTGAAAAGGAGTTACTTTACTGGAGAAATAGCAAATGGAGGAGGCCAAATGAAGGAGCCTCTGGGCACTGAGCGTGTCCACCTGGCATCATAAGGGAGCTCTACAGCATTTTTGCTTCCAGGATGCCTGGAAGAGGCCAGGTGAAACGAGCGTTAAGGAAGCTGTTTTCGGCAGGTCAGGTTTTCCTCCTAAATGTTTACAGGCAAAAAATCTTGGCCCAGGTTTCAGACTGGAGACAAAACTGTCTAGTCTTCCTGCTGTATCGCTGTTAAAATATGAAGGTCTGTGGCTGCTCTGGAGCCCAGGTTATTGTCAGCCCCCTGAGACTGGCTCTGAAGGTCTGCAGAAAGCTTATATGCTGCTTTATCACCCATCCCTTTCCTTTATGTGCTGCTGTCAGGTGTCCTAGGAGCCTTTAGGGTATGCCCATGTGGCAATCTTCAGATGTCCTCTGCAATAATGAGGATTAAAAGCATGTTTTTTCTGGTGAATAGTGAAATATATATTTAGTGATCCCAGTGGATGACATTAAACAAAAATGCCACACATTGCTCCCTGTAGTAGTAGTGTGGGTCTTGCAGACCTGTTGAATTAAGAGGTCAGGAGGAGACTAGATAACACTTGAAAGAGAGAGCACGGCTGGGGGCTGCTGAATGGGCAAATTTAATCTTGGGGTGTTTCCAGAGCCTGATAGAAGTAGCTGAAAGCTGGGAGAGTATCACGGGGGAAGCACTGCGTGTGCTTGGCCTGTTCTTGCTCTTGCTCGAGCATCCACAGCGAGACTGTTGGCAACTGAACACAGCGACAGAGGCACCCCTGCTGTAACCCACTGTGGCCGCTCTTACGGTGCTATGACTTCAGGAAACCCTGTACAGGGAACAATGAATACAGCTGAAATCTAGCTTCTGCACATCATCTGAGCATACTTTCAGTATTTTGGAGAACATGAGCTTCTGAGTCCTTTATAAGCTGGTGACGACAGCTTGGCTCTGTCTCTCACCTGTTCCAGCTAACATACAGCCTGAAGTCTCTGATGTTATTGTTAAAAGGCACTATCCTCTTAAATGATTCCCCAGCCTGAACTTTGATGCGAGTTTTCTGCCTGGCTCATTTGGGAGGGGCAGGCTCACCATGCACTTTATTGGTAATAATGGAGCCCAGTGTTTAAGTAACTACCCCGAGCTTATTCTGGTCTAGGCAAACCAGTTCTGGGTGTGAAACTGGAAAATAACCTCCCTGAACCTTTGTCCGTTTCTTGAACTGAACCTTATTGTGGTGGTTGTGAAATGCTCGGTGACACTCTCCTCCTCCTGTTGAATTCAGGGCTTGTGAGTGGGAGACGGGAAGCGCTGGGGAACCGCAGGGTTCAGGATGCGTCTGCTCCTGCCTCACCGTGGAGAGAGATTTGCAGGTTAAAACTTCGGTAATGCATTCAAAAAAGAGAGCTCCCCAAGTTTGAAGCTCATCCCTCTTCAAATGTTTGGTCCCGCGCTGGTTTCCGTTCTGCGGACACAGTGCAACTAAAATGAGCGGTGCTGGGACCCTGGCCGGGGCTGAGACAGGTCAGGTCACGGGTCTCCCCTTGGCTGATGTTGCTCATTCCTGAGCCAGCTGCTCGTCCTCCAGCACCCAGCTCAGGCCAGGAGAGGGGGAATTGCACGTTCAGTACCCACGGCACAGATTCAGAGGCTAATGCGTACTGGAAAGGCCCTCGGAGACCAGCCGGTCCAGCTCCCTGCTCAGAGCAGGTGATGAGCAGCTTCCACTCCACTTGCTGTGAAATTACTGTTTGTCATGCAGAATTTACTGAAGTGCCACATGTTGTGGCTACCTCACATCTTGTCTCTGGAGCTATTTAAGGAGACCGGAGGAACAAACCGATCTTTACTAAAATGGCACAAAGACCCGCGGGAGAGTCTTTCCCTCTGCCCGCTAAAGCAAGTCGGACTGGTTTCCCGCACCCTGAGGAAGGACGGAAGGAGCCTGGCAGCAGCAGCAGATTGCATTATTCTAAAAATATAATCCGTTCAGTCGTGCTGTATTGTTTTAGAGAGGTTAAGTTGACTTGCTGTGTGCACCTCTTACAAACCACTACAGAAACCTCTAGAAATTAATGCTGAGAGCTGCTGGGCTCTGCATGAGATGTCAGAAAACTATATGGCTTTATCATGACTGTATTTGCTGCCCAGCCAGGATGAATCCCTGCAGAAAGAGCCTGTATTTCTCTTTCTCCAGGCACTATGTTGCCTTGCCTTGTTCCCTTCTCCCTCTCCCCCTCCTCAGGCAAATTAACACTGTAGCAGCAGCAGCAGCATCCTTCATTACCTTTGCCTGTTACAATGGAGAGTTTTCTACTGTGGATGGGTGAGATTTGAATGAACCCTCCCTGAAAGCTCTTCGCTTTTGAACGACTTCCCTGGAAGCAACGCAAGAGCAGAGCTTTAGCATTTGTGGGGAGAGCTGTGCTGCTGCCCGCCTCTGCCCGCTTGCTTTTGCAGCAGGCAGGCTCAGCTGGCTTCTGACGCTTGAGATCTCCGAGGTTGTGTGTCTCACGGATGCTGGAATTTGGGTGCCCTCATTTCTGCTCCTGTCTCTGCTACTGGCCTGCCCAGTGGCTTTGAGCAGTGGCTTTTGTCCTCAGTGGGCTTCTTCCCCTCGCAGTGCCTCGGTGTCCCCAGTGCAAGCCGCACTCGTCTCGTTTGTAAGCTGCTGCTGCAATGGCAGGCAACAGCGGGCTGTAGGAGCCCCGCAGTGACCGTGAGAAAGCTTTCCAGCTCTTCCTAGCGGCAACCTCAAATCATTCTGAGGCATTTTCAAGCATTGCTTTATAGTCTCAAGTACGCAGGGTGTATCTGCATGAGCGCTGGAATGGAGGAAATCTGGTTTTCTGTGAATTTGTGTCTCGAGGGCAAGAGCTGGTATCTGAGCTGCAAAAGAGAAATCCCCAAACTGGGAGCTTTGCAAGTGCTTTCTGCTGCGGGATTTCACTGGTGCCTGCATGTTCGGATAGCGAGGTCCCTAGTGGGGTCTCTCCCCCCACCTAGATGCTTACTTTTGCAGCCCTTATAGGAATTTAATATCTTTTAGATTCCTGTTCCCCCATCAACTTTGGTTCAAGTTTACTCATTGTTAGAGGTGAAGCCAGACAAACCACTGACTGCACAAAGCCTTAAAACTAGACGAAATTTTTAAAAAAGAAAAAAACATGGACTGAGGCATGAATACACTGTGTGCCATATAAATTTGTTTTTAAGCATTTTGGATTTACTCTATCAAGCTTTTCTCCGGGATCATAAAGAAAAGATATTTCACCTTCCGATGTATTTTATAAATGGAAGCAGAAGTTGTCACTTAATGATGTGACTCCAGGAGCATGTGTTCCACAGTAAAGAGCACGACACAGAACAGCATCATAAAGCTTTACTCTCCCTGTTAATTAGAGAGTTTTACAGCAGAAACTTGCCGTAGTCAAAAGAGCATTATAGCAAAGGTAACTTCCATTTTTCAAACAGACTTTCAGAGCAAAACAAACTGAATGGAGAATGTCCCTTCTATAAGCTGTTTGTTGATACTCACCCTGGCTCAGTCAGCACTCGGTTATCATAGAGTCATAGAATAGTTTGGGTTGGAAGGGACCTTTAAAGGTCATCTAGTCCAACCCCCCTGCCGTGGGCAGGGACATCTTCAACTAGATCAGGTTGCTCAGAGCCCCGTCCAGCCTGACCTTGAATGTTTCCAGGATGGGGCATCTACCACCTCTCTGGGCAACCTGTGCCAGTGTTTCACCACTCTCATTGTAAAAAATTTCTTCCTTATATCTAGTCTAAATCTACCCTCTTTTAGTTTAAAACCATTCTCCCTTGTCCTGTCGCAACAGGCCCTGCTAAAAAGTCTGTCCCCATCTTTCTTATAAGCCCCCTTTAAGTACTGAAAGGCTGCAATAAGGTCTCCCCAAAGCCTTCTCTTCTCCAGGCTGAATAACCCCAGCTCTCTCAGCGTTTCTTCATAGGAGAGGCGTTCCACCCCCCTGATCATTTTTGTGGCCTCCTCTGGACCCGCTCCAACAGGTCCATGTCTTTCTGGACATGAAGCTCAGGTGGACAACAGCCACGTTGCCACTGAAGGCTTCATATAGTCAGTGTATCAGAAATAGTCCAAAGTCACTGAGCTTTCAGATGTCCTGAGGAGAAAAGGGAGAGACTTGAAAATGAAGTCCTTCATTTCTAGTGGGAGTTCCTCCTTGGCAGTCACTGCACATAAGCAAATACTCTGACTGTTTTTCTGGAGGTGAGGAGGGTCCAGCAATTTGGCTAATCAGAGATGGAATCTGGACAGGTTGCTGACCCATTGATCAGAACCAACCTTTTACTTCACCATGCAATCCACAACCCAAAGTAATTAAATTGACCTGTGGAGAAATATGTGGCCTGCAATTTTTTTTAATTTAAGTGTACATGCTTAAAAATTATAAGGAAAAAACATGATTTGGGGTTGTTGTGAGTTAATGACCGGCCTCTGCAGTGCTGAAGAACTGGTCTTTCCCTTGTGCAATCGCATCCACCTACTGGGCTCACCCTGGCAGGAGGGCGGCAGGGAGCAGGCTGCACTTTTCCCTGGCAAGGTCATGGTGTTTGCCTGGGAGGAACGGCAGGAATGTACCCCCTTTCCAGGGCTCTGGGGCTGTTTTTCCCTGTTTGGTTTGGAAGGTGTTGCCAGCTCCAGTCATTGCTTTCGCCTATGAATGTTCTTGTGGCAAGATCACTTGAAAATAAAGCGAAACTCCCTTTATTTGTTCTACTGGCCCTGCTCAAAACCAAGAGGTGCCAGACTTTCTTGGCCCTGCTTGGCGTCTTTCAGCAAGCAGTCTTTGAGCCTGATTGAGACAGGACCCATCACTCTGGGATGCAGCCCTGAGGGAGGAGCAGCAGGGAGGTATAGAATCATAGAATCATAGAATCATTAAGGTTGGAAAAGACCTCTAAGATCATCAAGTCCAACCGTTAACCCAACATCACCATGCCCACTAAACCATGTCCCTAAGTGCCTCATCTACACATCTTTTAAATACCTCCAGGGATGGTGACTCTACCACTTCCCTGGGCAGCCTGTTCCAAGGCCTGACCACTCTTTCAGTAAAGAAGTTTTTCCTAATGTCCAATCTAAACCTCCCTTGGTGCAACTTGAGGCCATTTCCTCTCGTCCTATCACTAGTTACTTGGCAGAAGAGACCAACCCCCACCTCGCTACAACCTCCTTTCAGGTAGTTGTGGAGCGCGATGAGGTCTCCCCTCAGCCTCCTCTTCTCCAGGCTAAACAGTCCCAGTTCCCTCAGCCGCTCCTCATCAGACTTGTGCTCCAGGCCCTTCACCAGCTTCGTTGCCCTTCTCTGGACACGCTCCAGCACCTCAATGTCCTTCTTGTAGTGAGGGGCCCAAAACTGAACACAGGATTCAAGGTGCGGCCTCCTATGCCTCACCCAAAGCTGAAAGGACACCAGGGTGGGCATCTCTGCTTGTGATGCAGGTATTGTCTTCCTGGCCTCTTTCAGCCCAGCTGGGTATTCTCTGCCTATTTTAGTGGTTGGATCAAGCTCGACAATATGAGCTTGATCCCATATTGTTCCCACCCAATACTTACACGAAAAGATGGAATAAAAGATAAAACCCGTGACAGACTGCAGAGAGCGCACAGACTGGTGCCATAAATGTAACCAGAAGCCCTGCAGCTGCACAAGCTAGAAGTGGCTGACCCCTTCTCACACAGTAAAACCGCAGCCCCGTCAGCCCGGCGATGAGAGAGATAAGCTGCAGGGCTGCAGCTGGGGAGCAGGCTGCAGGGGGATCCTCCGAGGGCTGGCGCGCACATAACCCTCCCCGATTCTGCAGCCGAAGAGGCTGAGCGCAATGCTCGAACGTGGAAACAAGGGAAGGTTTGTTTCCCCTGTGACTTTCTGGTGGCAGCAGCATTTGTAAGACCAGGATGGAATGAATTATGTCTTCATTTGGTAAAAGATACTAGAAAATAGAAGATTCTGGGTAGATTTGTGGTAACTGATCTGGAATACGTGTTGCAAAGCCCTCTATCCTACTGAATTTAGTGATGAAAGAACTAAACCGTAGCTTGTTTTGAATGTCAGGTTTATTTGTATGTATGCCTTACATTAAAGGTCCCTTAAGTAGGCTCTAGCAAGAGTCAGCCGCTGGGACCTGAATCCAGAAACGCTCAAACAGGAAATTCGGAACAAGTCCACAACAGTGAAAATAATTAGCTGATGGAGTATTTTTCTTAGGGGTTTGGGCACTAACCCTCTTGTTCAGTCACAGTCGATATAACAGTGTAATGGTAGTGTGATTGATATCTAGCTTATAAATGACGATCGATGCCTTTACAAAAGACTCGGGCTGAACTTGAACGTTGAGTCTTGGACTTGGTACAGGCACTATCATGTGGAGTTTTATGGGCTGAGCTATGCAGGAAGCCTGCGATCAGAGACGTTCAGGCCGAAAGGCGTTCTGAGTCAGGCTCAATGGTGTCGTTGTGTAGGCTGTTCTTGCTGGCACGGGCAGGGATCAGTTTTCAGCTCTTACACTTACAGTCTGGAAAAGTGTTTCATGGATTGTGGAGGCTGCTGGTAAGCTAATCCGTGGAATGGCACAAAAATAATGATCTCATGAATGGCATTTGTGTGCTTTTTTTAAGGCATGCGAATCAGAGAGCGGGGTGGAAGATGAGGTGGAGGAGGGATATTTCCCATCCAAATCCTGCGTTGCATAGCTCTGGTTAAGTACGCTAACATAGTGCTTAGCGATGGTGGTAGGAACAGTGAGAGTCAGTTCCACATTCTTCAACACCCACATCAGGTCATCTCCTTAAGCGAAGGGTGGAGATTGCTCTGTGCTGTTTTGCGAGGATGTGGTCCGACGGTCAGAAGCACAATGGCTGCAGCCACAGGGACACCCTCTTACGGTGGTTCCTGTGGGCAGAAGCGGTCAGGGAGCCAGCTGGCTCAAAGGCACTACCAGAGTGGGTTGCGGAGTTACCAAATTAGTGAGGGCAGTAATAACGGTATTGATTGCCTGTTGCTCGCTCAGGCTGCAAGAAGCACAACTGTATAAAAGCGTTTCCCTTTCAGTGGTTGAAGTCTGTACTGATTTAGCCTGGAAGAATCCCTCTCCCATGTCTTCCTGTAATGGAGACAAGGACTGGACCCTTCAGCCTCTTACCCAAGCCGTGTTCTGCGTTTCTTCTGCAGATGACCATCCTCCAATAGCCCGCACTGGCATGGACCTGAGGGTACAGCCAGGGGAGCCAGTGATGCTGAGAGGCACAGAGAGCACGGATGACCGAGGGATAGTCAGCTATGAATGGAAACAGGTCCTCGGCGACCCCTCTGTGGAGATGAAGGTAGGGAGCTGCAGGAAGGAAGCAGCTTGCTCAGTGTCACCTGTGGTCTGCGCTAGGTTGGGCTCTCACAGCCACTGACTTAGAGGTCACCTTGTCCTTCCCTCCTCAAGCCAGTCCACCCACGAGCCTGTTCCCAAAAGCTATGGAGCACTCCTCGTGGTTGCTCCCACCCTCTCGCACACTACTGGGACGTGGCATTTCTTGGCCTCATTGGGTCTCAGGCTCCCTGCACCAGGATGCCATCTCAAACCTTCCCGAGCAACACCTGATCTGCCTGGCTGGGAGCACCCGAGAGGGCAGCAGCTTCGGTGCACGAGCTGCCTCTGCTCCCAAGCTCCAGTGAGGGGCCTGCCCTTAGTTTTGCTTTGCTCCGCTTTGGTGCTTCTCCTCCTCTGGCTCTGAATAATCTAGTCTCAGGCTCTGCTTCTGTTCTCCTGGAGTTTTTCCTGGACTTTGCCTCTCTTTAGAGCATAGGTTCCTCCTCCTATTTTAACTGAGCTGGAGCAGAAGTCATGTCTCCTGACTGACACCAAGATCTCTGGGGTGTGAACACTGCCTATCTGATAGATGTTAAATGTGAATTGTGGCTTTAGAAGAGCTAATGATTACTGTTAACTTCTGCAAAATGCTCTGGAAAGCCTTGGAGCTCATATGGAGCTCTTGTGGCACCTTTTGGAAGAATTAGCAAATGAGTGCATCAGGCCCACCGCTGATGGGTGCTGAGGTGGCTGTGGAAATCTGGAAGTGCTCCTTTCCTTTTCCCTTCCCTTAGCCCAACAAAAGCAACTTTCAGGGGAAAAAGAAAAAAAAGAGTCCTCTATTAGAAACCTCTCAGCAGGCAAAGAAATAGGCACTCATTTCCATCTCTAAAACTAAATATACTTGTCATATTCAAAATGAAAAAGTATATGTGTTTTAAATACACTTAGCTTATTTCCTATGTACTAAGTAAATGATTCATAATAGGTTTCATTTTTAAAAAAGTAAAATAAAAACTACAGGTATTTCAGATATTCAGAATACTTCAGGTATTTACAAGATTTTTATTTTCGCTCGTGCCTTCACAATGACCCAAAATACAAAATATTTAATTACGCTTGTGGTAGTTTTTTTCTCTGCTATTCCAGCTGGGTACCAGCCCATGGATTTGGGGGGATGGTATAGCACTGAGACATGTTTCATGCCAGACATCTGCTTGGGGGTTTCCATCCATAGGAATATGGGCCTTGCATGGCTTCACTCACTCCCTCATTAGAGGTGCCTTCTTCTGCATAAACCTTTCTTTTACATTCTCAGAAGCACGAAGAAGATCAGGTAGAAATCTCCAACCTACAGGCGGGGATATACGTCTTCCAGCTTACTGTCACGGACACTGCACAACAGCAAGACTTCACCAACATCACCATCATGGTCCTGAATTCTGAGCAGACTGAAGGTGAGCCTGACCCCACGGATGGCTAGCTGGAGTCCCCAAGCCTGGGTGCTGCTCTGGCATTGCTGGTGCTCTTCTCAGAAGGGTAGGTGGGAAAAGAGCACAACCAGGAGACCGGACTTGCATGTCAACTTTTCCCAGTAAAAGCCTGCACCTGACCAGTAGTGGAAGGTCTCCACATTCATAGTGGTCTATTTTAGGGTTTTCACATCCACTTGCAGAAGAGGTGGCCTGCAATATAACCCCATCCTCTCTGCATGTCATTGCCCTCTGCTGGGTGACGCCAGAGTGGCTGAAGCCCAGGGTGCAACTTGCGTGTAAGGCAGGAGAACCTGAAAGGTCTTGTTGACTCCATGGTTTTGCTGTGAAGGCCCTAATTCCCTTAAGCTGCAGGATAGGTGGAGCCATCTGCATGACATTCAAAGTGTCCCTGGCTTTATTTATATGTTTTACTTTAAATGGCCTTGTTTAATGATCAAAATGTTCAGCATTACAAATGCATTAGGAGCAAGGAGTTCTTGGACAAATGGTTGACTAGTAGCTAAGCAGGGAATTTCTCCTCCTACCACAGGTACCATGAAAATATAAGAACAGCCACGTCAAGTGACACTAATGGTGTGTCCAAAATCCAGTACACTGCATCCAACAGCATCCAGAGGTTGATACTTTGGAAAGAGTACAAGAATATGACATGCTATCACTAAATCCCTACTATGCTTGGCTAGTCCCCAGGCAATTTGCAGCTGGGAGATTTTTTAAGCAGAAGATGGTGTCTTTGTGTTTAATAGCCATGGATGAATCCCTTTTTGACCTCATGTAATCTTTGCACAGCAGTAACATCCTGAAGCAAGGAGTTTCACAGCTTAACTATGTGTTGTGTGGAGAAGCAGCTCCTTTTGTTTTATGCATGTGGCACCTTCTAATTTGATTTTGTGACCCTGCCTTTCATATAAGAAAATATATACCATGATTTCCTACTCACTTTCTCCGTGCTGCTCAAGATTTTATAAATCTTTCAGACAAGTGTCCACACTGTTGACGAACTTTCCTTTGGAAGATTTTCTCCTTTGTATATGTGAAGGCAAAGCAAGCTAACCAGAGCCTTTTATGTTAACTTTCTTCATAGAGCATTGTTTGACTCCTAAGAAGGTGGGTTGGTGTCGGGGATCTTTTCCACGTTGGTTTTACAACCCAAGCCTTCAGCAGTGTGAGGAGTTCATTTTTGGCGGCTGCAAGCCCAACAAGAATAACTACTTACGGGAAGAGGAGTGTAAACTTGCCTGCAAGAATGTTAGAGGTGAGTCTTCTTCAAAAGTCAGCCCCCTCTTTCTCATAGGACTGGAATGACCCTGTGGGCAGGTGCTGCAGCTTCTTGGCTGGCAGCTAGTTAGAGCCCGGAGAGCTGAGGAGACCGGGCTAATTATGGATGGGGAGTCCTAGTCTTACACTGCCAACATATCTGACCCAGCTCCTGGAGCACCGCTCCCCTGGTCAGAGTCCCTGCTGTGTCTCTGGCTGCAGAAACTCTCACCAAACCTTCGTGTCACATCTGAAACCTAAATTCAGCATTGTGCTGTGGGGGGAGCCAGAAGTGCTTCACTCCCAAAACGAAATTAATCTTCCTCCTTGGCACCCTTTTAGCCAAGTCTGAGAATGACTTAGTGCTGCCTCAGATAAACGGGCTGAGCCTCTGCCAGGCCCTTTGCGGTGCACAGCTTGAGGAGGAATCAAAAGCCTTGGAAAAGAAAGACCGTTTGGGAACGCTCTAGCTAGTGGTGGGAAGTTCCCCTGTGCTCCTCCAGGCCTGCCTCACGTGGGTACTACTCATCTGGGGTCTCTGGGTGGTGGGTGTCCGTATTTCCCCTCCCTAACCCCTACAGGGCTTGCTTCCAGAAAATATGCACTTCTTAGGTGAGATATGAAGGCAATATAAAGCTGGTCTTGAGCTGACAAAATGATGTGGTGGTAAGTTTATTTTATTTTTCCTCTTGTCTCTGCAGGTTCTGTTGGTGGGCGACAACAGCCAGGTGAGCCTCCCATACCACCGTGTAACCCTGCTGGGAGCTCAGGCTCAGTGTCTCACGTCCATTTCTGTGGCTTTTGATTAGCACTCAGTCACTTGTGGAAAATGAGGCACTGAAGACTGATTTCTTTACTAAGCCTTTCACTTTCATGTCATAGGATAATTCAGGTTGGGGATTACCTCTAGAGGTCATCTGGTCCAACCCACTACTCAAAGCAGGGCCAGCTTTGAGTCACATTGGGTTGCTTAGGACTGCATCCAGTCCAGCTTTGGGTATCTCTGACGAAAGAGATTTTATACTTTCTCTGGTCAAACTGTGCCAGTGTTTGATGACCCTCGTTATTTTTTTCCCCTTATATCGAATCACTTTCCCTTGTTGCAACTCTGTCTGTTGCTGCTCATCTTATTACTGTGCACCTCCAAAATGAGTCTGTTTCTGTCTTTTCCATAACCTCACGCTAGGTCTTGTGCTCCAGCCCCTTGCTGAGTCTCTACTGGATTCACTCCAGTATGCCAATGTCTTTTGTGCACTGGGGAGCTCAGAACTGGGCACAGTACTCAGCACTTGGGACCACCTCTGGAGCAGAGAGGAATAACCGCTCTCTTCCTTGGCTCTCGCAGCCAGGTTTCAGTTTGGCTTTCCTAATTTAATCCCCCATGCTCGGGCAATGCCTCCATATTCTTCCGGAGTAGCTCATTCTTGCTTCCACCTTCTGTGTACTTCTTTTTTGAGAGGAAGCATGGCTGTTCCCAGAGCAATGTTTCATTTATAAACAATAAATGATTTTTTTTTTCTTTTTTTTTTGTGTCCAGGGTGGCACTGAAAAGAGAACTTAACCAATCTGCCTTGTTTCTTGTTTGCCAGCCCTATCAGCAGCTTTTAAGTCCCTCATAAAGCATCTGTGTGGCAGGGAGAAGCAATGAATTTTAATGAGCTATCTGAACTGTTTCTGATGCAGTGTGCAATGGGAACTGTCAGTCCCCCTTCTTCAGATGCAAGGATGGCTGCTGCGTTGATGCCTATCTGGAGTGTGATGAAACGCTCGACTGTGCAGATGGATCGGACGAGATGTATTGTGAACAATGTAAGTACTTCAAGTTCTGGGTTAGACAACTTAGTATCTGCCCAGGGATGAGTGCAATATAAGTTACAGGTGTTGACTCAGTGCTTTTTGGTGCCTTCTGTTCTTATCTCCTGACCCTGTATTACCTCTTTCCGCAGTATTGTATTTGCAGGTTCTGCCATCTCCCATATCTCTGCTGACTGCAAGAGCTGATCTTCCTTCTGGGATGTTTCCTGGCCCTTAAATACTCTTCGACTCTCTTCTCTGCACCTGTCTGTAAGACTTCAGAGCCTGTCCTCCCCTCCCCTTCCAATATTTTTCTCACTGAATGACCTTACCTGCTCTCCTAGAGTTCCTAGGGAGATGGAAAATGAAACCATGATTTCTCCCAGTCTGTCCAGTGTCACAGTCCCCTTAACATCCTCACGTTATGCTAATGTAAATGCACAGTGGTGAGCTGCCCAAGTCTGCAATCCCTCCTCCCTCCTTTTGTCTCTCCCTCCCTCCCTCTTCTGATAGAATTCCCAGTCTCTTTCCTATACGTAGGTGTTTTGTTGCCTTTTTAGGTTGCAAGCATATGATTCATCTCTCTTGCCCTCTTATATCCTACACTAGTGCTCTTTCACACTTCTTAAAGCCTGGAGTGATAGCAGTTTCCCCATACTTGATGGAAAAAGGAATAAGAAAGCAGCTTTGTTTTTCTTAGTTTTGTCTCTGTATTTGTGGAACAGAAATTGGGAATAGTTTGTCATTATTACATTTTATTTTTCCCATGTTCCTCTCATAGCTTCGAGATATTCAAGAACCTCAAATTTTATCTCCCTTTCCCTGGCTTGTGATAGCAAAGGAATGTGCAGGAAAGCCCTGTCTGCCCATGTCTGCATGGACAGAGGCATTTCTTTTGTATTCAATTGGTGAGAGAAGTTTTAACATGAAATGTTTCTCTTGCAGATGCTCGTGAGTTCAATAGACTGCAAAAAATCAATGTCACACATAAGCAAGGTATGTACTGTCTGGAGCACCTAGGCTGACATCTACCACCTTTTGGTTTTTTCTTCAGTCTGTTATTTCATGGTAAAACTGCTTCTCTGTATAATTTCAAAAACGGGTGTAGCATCTGGCAGTCCCTGTACTAAAAATGAGCAAGGGCCTGCAAAAAATCAATGTCACACATAAGCAAGGTATGTACTGTCTGGAGCACCTAGGCTGACATCTACCACCTTTTGGTTTTTTCTTCAGTCTGTTGTTTCATGGTAAAACTGCTTCTCTGTGTAATTTCAAAAACGGGTGTAGCATCTGGGCGGTCCCTGTACTAAAAATGAGTAAGGGCCTGTTCTCTGACCTTGAGGACAGCTGTTTATAGCAGGCTTTCACTCTCCTACCTAAACTTTTTCCACCCAAGCAGGTCTCGTGCATATTGCCTGGTGGGCACAGTACCTGGCCTGTACAAAACCCTGCAGCACTTTTTTGGAAATAGTGCAAACCAAAGCAGTGTGGGGGACACAACAATGGCATAATACAAGTAATCATATGCCTGTGCTCGATCCCATACCTTTGCCTTGTTTGTACTAGTGTAGACAGTGGCACTATCACTGGGCTGAAAGAGTATATCCCGAGTGAACTTAAATGCAGCTTGCTTGTAGAGGAGACCCGAGCAGAACTGTGGTTTCTGTATGTCCAGGCTTTTCATGTTCTCTTCTGCCTCCCGAGGAGGACAGGTCATTTCTGCAGGGGATAGAATCCAAGGTCCAGCATGACTGCACACTCCGATGTTCCTTTTTCCTCCTTGCCAGTCGGGTTTATGGGCAGGTGGCAGCTCACCCTGGTAATGCCAATTTGAGCAGCTGGCAACTGGGCAGCGGGGACCCAAGAGCCACTGCTCTGGCTATGGATTCCCTCTACCATGGTGCTTGTGCTCTTCTGTTGTGAGCAGAAAATGTTGCTGCTCTGGCAACACACTGCTTGGGCTAGAGCACTTCTGCCTTCCTTTGCCAGGTCACTGTGTGGACTTGCCTGATACTGGACAGTGCACCGAGAGCATCCCCCGCTGGTACTATAACCCATTCTCTGAGAAATGTGACCCCTTCACCTACGGGGGCTGTGGTGGCAACAACAACAACTTTGAAGAAGAGGAAGAGTGCATGAAATCATGTTCAGGCATCACAAGTAAGCAGACATAGGGAGGGCTGGAGTTTTACTGATCAAACTATGAAAATCACTGGAGATTAAATTCTGTGGTCCCAAAGAGGCAGTGACATGGGAGCTTTCAGTCAAAGCAGCTCAGCTCTCAAACCCTGGCCATGTCTCACGGTGTTCTTCAACATGACCGGTGGCTTACGGGGAACGGTGTGTATCTACAGCATCTTTCGGCAATGCAGCCTGTCATTTCTCAGAGCTGGAAAACATTTTGGGTGCTGATGTTGAAAAAGGGACAGAGGAGGATGACAAAACTAACCAGAGTTACGGTATGGCTTCTCTAAAGAGAATCTAACTTTCTAGCTTGGCGCCAGTTCTCCCCAAGTGGGAGGGGAGAAATTAAGAAAATCCTCAATGACACATATTAGGCAGAAGTTTTAAACAACCAAGAGGGAAAGGTTTACACTGTAGAGCTTTGTACGTGTTGCTGTGGAGGCCAACAGCTGAAACAGGAGGAATTCTGCCAAACTGTTATCTGTTAGGAGGTAAACTACCGCTGCTTTTCTGAAGTGCCACCCTCAGCCACACTGTGCTTCACAGCCTGCCCTGAGAGCTCAGTACCATGGCTGTCAAGAGGGATGCTGTATGCGTTCCGTCACTCCAGAGCACTGGAAATATGCTCCTCAGAAACCTGTCTTATCCCTTGTTCCCAACCTTCTTTGTAAAACTTTTTTCCCCTCTCTGCTCCCAATTCAGAAGCAGATGCCATTGGCCGGAGATGGGAATCATTTGAGTCCCAAAGGGCTATCTTAAGTGAGTAACAGTTTTTCCTACAGATCTTGCTTGTTGCTTTTACCCTGTCCTGAAAAATATTTTGTCTTTCCTTGCAAACAATAGCCTTCCCTCCCACCCGCCTTTTGAAGCTGAGGGAGCAATGTGGGATTTGTGGGATGCTAGCAGTGGCAAGAGATGCTTCTGTGCACTGTGCATCTGTGGTCCAATTTCTCCATTGTCTGTGACTCAGTAGCTCATATCAGAGGCTCCTGATTTTCCTTCCATCAACTTGTATGAATGCTCCACTGTTCAACATCAAAAAATGGCAAGTAAAATTCTTCCTAAGGGCCAAGTTCACATAAGGACCACTAACTTCTGCAAGAAAGAAGGCCCAAGTGGGTATGTGAATAATGTTGGGTGCTAGACTGTGGGGAAATCTGATGACCCTATACACCCTCTCTACAACTGTAAAGAACACCAAACCTATTGAATTACAAGTTCTTAAAAGAATATCATGTTAAGGTTGGTGTCCTTTCACCACAGAGCTGTAAGGCCTCTTTCTTCAGCAGAGACCTCCTGAAATTATACACTTCTGTTCTTCAACCCTAGAGATTGATTTAATCTTCAAATTCACACCAGCTCTCAAATGCATCACGTGACTGTCTCCACTGATGATGCAGGAGTTTGGTTGGCTGTAGAAGACCAAGTGCTCACAGCATTGCTACGAGCTCTTTCCCCACAAACTCAGCCTATCCACCATAGCTCACTCCGACAGCGTTATCCCAACCAGGAGGTGCTTTTTGTGACCACCCCTTGGTGGCCTCCCTGTTGACATATGAAGCAAGGCCAGCGTTGCAGAAGGGCTTGATATTCATAGAGGTGTCAAATGGCCAAGCCTGCCGAAGTTACCGAATAGCCTTTAGAGGGCGTGGTGCATCTGGGAAATGATGGGAACCATGATTTGGGAGAGACAGGCTGGCTATACCCTGGCCATACCCTTATGCCATGTGGTTGCCTTCTTTCTTCTTTGCCCAGTTGTGCAGTGACCACCCTGCTGTCAGGCCAGCTAGTGCCCACCTCTTCTCTTTGCCAGCACAGCTTCTGCAGCAGCTTTTGTGCTTGCTTCTTCCTGACTGCCCCTGCTGCATCAGAGCTCGTGGAGCAGCCCTTCTAACGTGTTCATGTATCCCCCGCAGGTGTCTTTGAGGTAGTGATTGCCGTGGTCCTCGGGATCTGCATCATGGTGGTCCTGGCGATGCCGCCGTCAGCCGACCACTGCTACCAACTCAACCCTCTCCACCACAGAGGACACTGAGCATCTGTTTTACAGCAGTGCCACCAAACCAGTCTGACCGACAGCCCCTCTCTCTCCAGCCCAGCACTGGGGCACTCCCCAAAAATTCCGGAGTTCTGTTTTTAGCCACGGGCCTGTGCCTGAAGGACTCTTTCTCTTCGAAGACATTTGTAGCATCAGGCCAAGATCTAGCCATGATTTGGCAGTACTAGTGTTTGTGATTGTCTTGGCTAAATGGCTGCTCTGGAAAGTGAGGATCTGGGAGCATTTTGATGCTCTCTGATGTCTATCCCTTCCTAACCTCAAACAATCCAGTGACACTCTGAATTACATCTTTCTTCCTGCTCAAACCCGGAACACAACTCAGCTCAACTTACTGAAGAACCCTGGGACTGGATCTGTGTAGCGTTCACGTTGGTGAATGGTGCAAGCTCACCGGAGCCAGCAATTTTTTGTTTGCAGTGCCACTTTCTTCCACCCAACGTCGTATTTTCCTCCCTTTCCCCCAGTCCTCTGTAAGGTGGCCCTGCCTCCCGGCAGCCCTCCTGGTCCTGGTGAGCCTCCTGAGGGCTGTGAGATTCACATAACTGTCCAGACCTGTTCCAAGGGCCCTGTGACTCTCTCCAGTGGTTCCTGTTTTCGAGATGGAAGGAAACAGAAATACCTGCTTTAATCACTAGGCTTTGTTTTTTAACAGCAAAGCACACTTAGATTTTTTTCTGCCTGGCTGCCATGTTACAGCCTCCTATGTACAGTACGTGTCCATTTTCTCTCTGTGAGTTGCCCTGGTTGCTTTTCCAGTGTTTGAACCCAAACACATTGAGAAAATATCTATTTATTCTCACATGAAAGGATAGGAAATGTCCCTACTTTTTCTGCTAATGGTGAGAGGAGGGTGGAAGGACTCACCTCCCTCGCAGTTGGACCTTTGCTGCAGCTTTGATTTTACTGCGCTCTCCTCCGAGCACGCAGCCTGACCTGAGTCCCTGGCATCTCCCAGAGCACAGGAGTGGGCTGGATACCGCCAGCTAATGTCCCCGGGCTTTCTCGCTCCTGCTGGCCCGTCCCTCCCGGTGCAAGATGAGCCCAGCCCCGGGAGGTCCAGAGCTCATCCCTGGCCCCATGGCAGCGTGTGACATCCCCGCTTCGGCGAGGTCCCATCTGTTTCCCCGTAGGCTGTTTGCAGTGAGATCTGTTCTGCTGCATCTCTGCTGTCCAGGCTTGTACCTCTGGGAGCTGAGGACTTCTGTTGGGGGCAGAAGTTGCTATTTCTGAAGCGCCTGGTACGCTTTGTCGGCTGTGGGGTTGGCGCCAATCCCCAAACTTCCAGTGCCTGCTGCTCTTGGAAAACTCCTGCTGTGAAGAGAGAGGAAATCGGCGCATGTGTGTTTGCATGTGTGTGTGCGTGCGCGCGTGTGTGTAAGGAGCATAAATCTATGTACAGACTTTAGGTTAAATGCTTGGACCCTTTCAGGGCTGAGGGCAGAGTGACTCTGGAAGGCTCTGGCGAAGCCATGCCCAGCTCAGGGCACGGGTCAGGTCCTCTCGAGTGCAGCTCCAGGAGAGCTGCCTCGTTGGGCCGATGCTGGAAGGGAAGAAAGCGCAGCCCACAGCCTGCTGGCAATCTGACGGCACGCTTCTCCCCGTCACGGGCATCTGCCTCAGTGTCCCTGGGGCTGGTCAGATTCCTCCATGGCTTTTCATGATCTGTCTCGTATCGTGTCTTCCATCTCTTTGTTTTTCCCACAGCCTATCATGGCCTATGCAATAAGCCTAACATCTTGATTCATTTTTTTTGTGCGCTCACTCTGATAATAAAAAGGAATTGTTTGTCTTATCTGACTTGGGAGTGGTGTCTGAGAAGCAATGACCCGCAGAGGGGGCAGGTACCGTTCCCATGCCTGCTATCTCGCACCCTTTCATCTGCCCAGACTGCGGTAGCTCAGGGGAGAGCGCTCGGGTGTTGCTGCAGCTGCAGCGGTCCCATGGCTTGGGGAGGGCTGGGAGTGGGGGATGCGACGTGTGTGGATACCTGGAGAGGCAACTACCACGTGAGGTGTGCTGGGATTGAGATCATTACCCACTAAGTCACCCAGAGAGCAAGGCAGGGTGTAACCTGAAACTGGGTTCCAGCTGGTCAGACTGGTTTGGGGTTTGGGTCTGAAACCAAAAGCAGACACTATTCTTCAAACAGGAGTTGCTCTAGCTGTGTCTCCAGGCTGGTGATCGCTCAGGCACTGCAATGTCAAGTTAGCTAAATGTAAATTTGGCTAATCGGCAATGGATATGTATGGGAACCAGGCGAACCTGCCCCTGCGTCACTGACCTGGCAGCGCTGGGCCTCCAAACGCTGCTCCACAGCGGGAAGGCTTTCTCCCCTGCGCTCTGTTCCGATGAGGGGCTTGCTCTGTCACTACCACCTCTCTCTTCCCCCCACCCCCCCCGTCCTGCCGTTTCCAGCCACTTATGCCTACGTTATCCCCCATGTCCCCTGAAGAGCTGCCCCAGGAGCAGCTCTCTGCTGAGCCGTGCTCTGCTCGGCCGACGGGGTCACCAGTCCCGGCACGGTGCGGGTAACCCCTGGCGTGAGAGTGCTGTTTGAAACCAAGACTGCTTCTCTTGATAGTCTCCAAAGAGAGAAGGCTATGCATATTACAGTCTCTTTCACTTAAAGCACATCTTTGTGTCTCCTGGTGTTAGACATGGCCCTGATGGAGTCTGCAGGTCCGGCCAGAGCCTTCCCCTTTGCTTTGCAGCTTGCAAAGTGCTTTCTCCTTCTTGCCCAAAAAGCCAGAGGGCAGTGAGAGGGGCCGTAGCGGTGGGCGAAGGGGCCAGACCCCGCTCCCGCGTGGCACCCGGCGGGCACCCTCTGCTGCAAGGGGAGCTGCTGCTCCCCTGCCGCTCCCGGGGGGACGGGGGCCGTGAAGAGTGCCACCATTTCGGTACAACATGACCCAGGGAAGCTCAGACACGCAGCCGGCACCGGCACCGTGCCGCACGCCCACACCTGTAACCGCGCACGCCGGGCGTCTGCATTCCCCGGGTTTTACCGTGTGGGGTCACTCGGGCTGCGCCAGCTGCTCGTGCGTGGGGAAAGGCCCTGCACCCCTGTGCCCCCGGGCGTCCCACCCGCCTTCAGTCCACGAAACAAGGGTTTCTGCTCTCCGGGAAATCCCAGCTCTTTAAAATGGGTTTGTTTTTCAGAAGAGAACGGAAGCCCAGATTTTGAAAATTTCTGCAAAACCCAGATTTTGAAACTTTCTGCAAAATGAAAATCCTCCTCCTCAAAAACCAGAATGGAAGACTGCGTCGCTGTCAGCTGATTCAGAAACGTTTTTCGGTGAAAACTGAGCTGCCTTGTTTCACTGGCTGCGCCTGACGGTGAGCAAATCCTTGCTATTCCCCCAGCTGCGGCCAGAAACAAGCAGTTAGGTGAAGTTGTTGGTTGTTTTTGGGCAGAGCTGCTCCTCCTGGCACAGGGCTCCCCAGCGTGTCCCCCCCGAGCCCACCGCCCCCGCACAGCCGCTCTGTGATGCAGGAGGCTCCCGGGGGTCCGGAGCTGGCCCCTTGCCCTTGCAGTGCGTACAGGCAATGTCTTCCCCACCGAGGTCAGTGTTTTCGAGGGAGCCAAGCTCCTGCCAAGCCCCGGGAGCTGCTGCCCACCGTGCTGCTCCACCGAGGGAAACCTGCTGCCTCCTCACAAGTCTCCGGCCTGAGTTGGTGGTGGCCTCCACCTCTGCGGAAGGAAGACCATTGAGCCTCTCCTGACCAGCAAAGCTTTAGACCCACCTTGCTCCAACTGTCAGGAAGGAGAGCTTGCCCGAGCTTTTGGCTGAGTTAATCCCAGCGGGCCGGAGAGGACCTCGCAGGCTTTGTGTGGCTGCTGGGCTGGATTAGGAAGCATTAGCTCACAGCTAAATATCGGGTGTCTCCGGCTTCCCTGTGGCACTATGGCTCTGCAAATAAACAGAGCAGCCACCCCGGCACAACAAGGGATGGCTCCACAGTGGCAGGCCAGAATATTGTCCCCTGCACAAAAGCCACAGTGATGTGATACTTTCTGATAAGTTACTTTAGCTCTCTGGCCTAATTTATTGCTTAAGGAAGAAATTATTTTGGTTTTGAGGTCGAACAGTTCATTCAGGTTAAAAACAGAGCTCTAAAGCTGGGGGGAAGAGGGAACGGGGTTGTCTGCAAGCTCTGCATAATCTAAAGAGAAATCTTGAATGTCGTTTTCCCCCCATTACTGCAAGCATTAGGAATGACCAGATTTGCTCCTACTGCAGTGTGCTTTGATCTCCTAAACAGAGCAGACGCAGATTTGAAGTGCCACGGCTAGTCCGGCATGTGGGAAGCAAACATTGCTTGCTAAAGTAGTGCCCGTGTGGGAAATAGCCTGTGAAAACTTTCCAGACACTCTTTTTTTTCTCCTTGAAGAAATTGGAAATACTCTGCCTTGGTCATCAAGCACAGAACTGCATGTTACTGCTTATAGTCACGGAGAAATACAGTCAGCTATAGAAATTATAGCAGATCCGATCTCTTCTGCAGCATGTAAAAGGGCATAGAGGAACCTTTCTGCAAGGAAGCTTGGCTGACCAGTGTCACGGGGAAATGAGTGTTTCCTGGGCAAGGTGCCACCTGAGGCGTGACAGAGTTTCTGTGGCCCTTAGTCAATGGTTGCCTCTCCGAGATGTCCTCATCTCCAGCTGTGTCAGGAGTTTTGAAACTTACCATCGGTTCCTGTAACAGCTCTAGGAGGTTTCGCAGAGGGCAGACCCAACGTTTAATTACGGTCTTCGCTAAGTTGCCCAGAGCCAGCCAACATGAGAGGATATACAAAATGACAGCGAGCAGTTGACGGGAGCTGCAGAGGCCAGGAGCCCTGCTGGAGCCAGCCGGGCGCTCCGGCAAGAAGAGGGGAAATTTTCCACAAGTCTCGGTGCAGACAAAGTGTCTGTGTCTTTGTTCTCTGCCCTGACACACCTGACACGCATGCCGGCTGCTTCAGGATTGTTAAAAAATATTTGTGACCGGTTGAAGCAAAGCGTTGGCCCAGGAATTTGAGCTGCTGGGACTCCCCCCCAGCCAGAAACTCTTCTTTAAATTAAACGATAGTGTCCCTCTCACGTAGGCATCGTGGGAGCCCTTCCCTCCCCCAGCTGCACCCCCCGGGGACCGGAGCTCTGCTGCCAGCCTCCTGCCCCACCGCCGGCTGCGGGCTGCACTGCTGCATTTTTTATTCGTTATGGGGTTATTGTTCAGCCAGAGCAGCTGCCCGGTGTGGTTTGCCAGTTCCTTTGAGATGTCCACAAGAGGGGGCAGCAATATCTTAATATCCCACCCAGTGTCGCCTTAGACACCGTACTGTCACACCAGCAGGGACATTGTGCGCTGCTGAAGTTGGGTGCTAAGATGTGAGATGCTCTGGGCCTCTGTGAGCTCCATAGGATGTGAGGTCCCGTTCCCTTCCTCCCCATCTAGGATAATGTTATGGGCCATATTACTGTACTCCCCCTGGTCTCGAAGCCTCATAGCCACCTGCAAGGCAGCGGAGAGCTGGTACAACCTTCAGCAGAACAGAGAATTGACCTCAGGTCTCCCAAGCCTCTTGTGGGTCCTCTGGGTCTGCTTCCCTTCGGTTTTGTATGGGTTATACAGAGCCAGCCCCAGCTCCCGGGGTCACCAGTCCAGCAGCAAAAACTTGCCAGTGAGACTTTAAAAAAAATGTACGTGGGTGCTTCTCCCTCTTGTTTTTTATCTGTTTGGATCAGTTTCCCAGATTATTTTGCTGACTTCTACTCCTCCCCCCAACACACACACTATGTTTTGAAAGCAATAAGAGATTTTTTTTTCCTATAATCAGAGGACTTCAGGCAGAAGAGCCTTCATTAAAACCAAAGCAAGCCAAAACAGTCCTTTTGTAGAGTGTCATCAAATTTGGAAGCTGGTAGCCGTGTCTTCCAAGCCTCACCACACAACCCTTTTCTCTGCTTTGGCTGCAACTCTATATTAGAGGATGAAGGAGCATTTGTGACACACTCGAGGAGGCTTAACGACCGAGGCAGATGCTTTGGGGAGCTGTGGGGTTGTTGCATGGACAGTGTGGCTCCGCAGCCGAGCAGACGGGAGCTGCTGCCGAGGATGCAACGCTCTTATTCTAATGTCCTCGCTAGAGGTTTTTGGTGCACAAAGTTTCTGTTAAACCAGTTTGAACTGGTTCTCTCTCATATTTAGAAACTATCCCTGCTTATGCTGTAGAATTACACCCTGTCAACTAATCTTCCTTGCCCTCTCATCCTAGTATTTTGGGAGAGGGGGAAGTCTTTTCCCCTTTACCCCAAAGCCTGGGCTAATCTGTTTTAAACGGAAAACAGATTTGCCCAGGAATTGCCTCTTGCCTGCCATGTCTTCTGCTAACTGATCCTTCCACCACCCCTCTGCGGCTCAGCCATGCAATTTCCACCCTCCTTCCACTTATCTCCCTGTTGAGCTGCTAAGGGACGGATCAGAGACAGGATCTGCTCAGAGCACAACCCCATAGATAAAGGGAAGAGCTGGCACAATGTGTGTGCCCAATATCATTCTTCCCATCACCTTGTATACGCACATTCCCAGCCAGCAAGGCTTTATCTTCTTTCTTTTCTGCTGCATTCCCTTCACATTACTGTCTTAAGCACACAAGGCTGTAAAACCCATGCAAATACCTGGCCGTCACGAAAATGAGTAAGCATCTGAAGGACTCTGCTTGGAAATAGTCAATGTAACCAAACACTGCCATTTGAATACTGAAAGTGTCATGTACTGGAGAAACTTCCACTGTTGGCCAACCCTGGGGCAACTGGGTGAGGTCCAGAACAAAGCCCAAGCACCAGGAAAATGGCTATTTGTTTTCATCAGTATTTTTTCACCACTAGGCTCCTCTTCCTCTGCAAGGCCCTGGATCCAAGGAACCGATCTAAGATCTCGCATGCTGTACCTCACAGCTGATGTTTCACAATCCACTGCAACTTCTCCCAGGGTGCCGAATGTGTTTGTCTCCATGCTTTGGAGGTGAGATGGGCTCCATCGCGTGGGCGCTGGTCCTCATATCGCCAAGCACCAGCCAGGTCCGCTTGGTGGGACAGGCTGGAAGGGACGTTCCGATTTTCTGCTGGGTGAGCTTTCCGCTGGGCTGTTCCTCTGTGTTGGTGGGAGCTTCCAGGCGAGGGTGCAAGACAGGGCAGGACGCCTGGGTGAGCAGCAGCCTGCAGAGCTGATGGTGAAAACTGAGCCCAAAGGAGCAGCTCAGCATTACCGCTTGGTCTGTCCTACAGCTAGCCCCTGCTGAAGGGGTAGTCCCACGCTCCAGCTGCTTTCTTCACATTAGCACTGCCCCCCGCCAAAACATCCTGGCAAAAAGCTATTCGTTTTTCAGGGATTTGTTTTCTGCTAGTGCCGCTCCTTGAACCAACTCCCCAGGGCATCAGCTGAGCACCAGCGCCGGCAGGAGAAAACCTACAGGAGCATGCCTTGGATAGCATCTCTGAGGGAAGCTAACCCAGAAATGTCAAACCAGCCCTGACATCTCCCCCAGCCCCGTACACCCCGGCTCTACAGCACCGGACTGAGGCTCTAGAAAACTGCATCCAGCTTCTGCTTGTTGTCCTGCAAGTCACATCCCTGCTGGGTGTCTCTCTTCATCGGCAGATGGGGAGTAACATTGCCGTCTCGCCTCTCAGCCCTCCCTGTGATTCGGAGAGCTTTCCCCGGCACCGTTTGCAGCAGGGCTGGTGTCTGGGGCCGGCGGCTCACCTCCTGTCCTGCCTTGGCCCCCAGCGCTGGGGCTGAGGGGGCCAGGGGTGCTGCCCCAAACTGCCCTCCTCCGCCCTTTCGCAGGGACCCGCAACCTCATGAAAGGCACCTTCTTCCCCACGCCTCCAGGCTTTCGGTAAATTGCCTGATCCAGCTGCTGAGAAAAGGGGGCTTTCCCAGCTTTCATTTATTCCCCACCGCGTTCGGGTTTATGTTAATTGTGCGTGATTAACCGGCTGTGGGCTGGAAACTCTTCTGACAGCCTGTTCCAAGCAGGCCGTGAGGAAAGAGCCGGGAAACGGCGGTGGTGAAACCCGCACGTAAAACTGCAGAAGGTTCTCCCTGGAGCCTGGATTTCGGCAGCAGGAGGAGCGGGCTGCGACAGCCCCGGAGCGCAGGCTCGAGCAGAACCTGCGTTTGGGGCAAAAGTGGCCATTTATTTTGCATAAGTCACCTGAGGCAGCAGGCCGAGGACTGCCTGGCAGGGTTGTGCCTGTGACCGTCAGCAGGTCAGGAGAAAAGCCTCCCCCAGAGCCAGGGAGGGAGGCCCTGAGCCCCGGCTCGCAGGGTCTGCACCCCTGCAACCGCGCGCTCCGACATTTTGTCCACGCAGTCACTGCATCGTACATAAAGCGGGTACAAAAGGCCACTCGGTCATCATTTCCCTCTGGGTGAAAAAATAGTGGTGGTAGCACTGTTTGGTTTTTTTTTTTGGTAGCTCTGAAGAGCTCGGCAGGTTTCTAGGCTGGAGGGAACCAAGCCCTGTGCCCCTGCTCCACTCCCTGCACTCCAGTGAAGTTCCTCCAGAAGGTTTTTGTAGCTGAGGTGCTCGCAAATCTCAGTACCCTGCGGATCGGGTACTCGAGCCTCCCTTTGCTTGATCGCTTCAGCGGGAGCAAAGCAGAAATGCACAGTCGTCGTCTCCAGACCTTGAGAAGTAACCGGGGAAATGAGGATGGCGGGGAGCACAGAATGCTTGTCCTTCCCTGGGAGATAACTGTATTACCTGACTCCATCCAACTAATGCCTTTTCTACTCCATAGCTCCTAATGACTTTTCCTCCTGGGGTGGCCTAATTGATACATAACTAATGAACGCCAGAACAGTTAATCTCAGCTTGTAACTGGCTTTGGAGTATGCTGCTTCTGTTTCAAAATGGAGAAGGGCTCTTGTGCCCAGGTATTTGCTATTTTAGTTGAGTGCTGTCTTTTCTCAGCAAGCTCGGAGCTTGGCCAGATCCTATACTCTGTAGGGTAGGAGAAAGGCAGATGTTCTGGATAGGGGCGGTCATTTCTCTTCTGTAAAGAGGGGATGAAGCTAAGCTGTGATGACTTGTGAATATACCTGGTCCTGTCACCAGCGCCTCCTCTGCCACCCCTTTTGGCAACCAGATGCACCCCGAGGTGAGCTGCAGAGATCACCGAATCCTCCTCTCTCGCTGTCCCACAACCCGTTGCTTCCCAAGCCCTGCAACGGAGACATCACACGCGAACAAGTGTTTCCTCTCCAGAGCCACTTCTGGTGCCTTTGGCCAGGGCTGCTGGCCTGACGCGCTCATCGCAGCCTGTCTCGGCCACCTCCCCTCTGCAGGGACACCACCAGCAAACAAACCCCGCTCGCTCGGTGCTGCTCCGTGCCCCAGTTCCCACTGCAGTCCCTGGGCAGACTGGGCTGTGGTCAGGCGGCGGGCAGGTAGAACCGGTACCCGAGGCATGACCGGGCTTGTTCAAAGTTTAACTTCCTATTGCTCTTGTTTGCCCCCCCCCTCCCCTTCACTTTCCCATAAACTCTACCTTTGTTTGACTCTCAGCACTCCCTTCTTTCCCATCTTTTTTTTTTTTTCCCCAGAGACTTCTGATATGCATTGCAAGATGTCTGGAACTGCCAGACCGTGTGGCACAATCCAAATATCACAGCATCAGGCAGGAGATAGCATCTTTCTCCAGTCACAGAAGCACCGTATCTCTCTGTATCTACCTGGGACCCTGTCAGCTTTCTGCGCCAGACGTAATGGTGTCAGGAAAGGCAGCGGTAATAAATTTTTCCAGTTTGAACCACGGAGGAGATTTTTGGCACTGTGCAAAGCACTCCAATAGCAGTGTGGGTGGGACACTTGCAAACCGTGCAGAAAGCACCACGGGAACCCTAATGATTGAAAACGTGCCTTGGCTGTAAAAAACAGTGCCTCTGATTCCAAGAAAGCTAACTTCAGTTGAGTGTCCCACAGCAAAATTCAGGATAAGGAAATGTTCACCCCAGTGTATCTACATGAGACCCACGCTCCAGCTCCTATCCGTGCGGGATCTCCAGCAACTATATGGAGGTAAAAACGACCTGGCTGTCTTCTCACCCAGCTTAATGGTGCTTTTCAGCAAAGCTGAACCAAACTGTCCTCTCCAGGGTGCCTTTCGTCTCCTTGGAGCAGAGGACAAAACAAGTCCTCCTTGATACGTTCAGAGCTTGACTAGCCACCTCCTCATGACCAGACTGCTGCCTCCGTGACGTGGGTTCGGGGCTGTCTGCTGAGGTGCTGTGCTCCCATCCCCTGTGTCTTGGGTCGATTTTTGTGAGCCCAAACCTGTGGGTGGCTGATGGGGGAGAGTCCTTGTCCCAGCCCAGGCAGTAAGGAAATCAGCTCTCTGCCCAGTTGTCCCAGGAAAAAAGTGATGGTTGGGAGGCCAGGCTCCCGACTAAGGACTCTGTTAGGAGGGAAGAGCCGATGCATGGGTGCTTCTTAAAACTGGCCACTGAACGCAATGAGACAAACCGTCTTCGGTTCCTAGCCAAGTCTATGCTTGTCTGTGCTGCAATTAGAGTGGAGTAATACATGTTGCACATAGTATGGTCCAAATTTCTCATAGAGATGAGTGTTGTGGAGCTGGGCAAAGCTTGGGAGCCATCCCCAGCACAATCGTAATTGTAAGGTATGGCAGTCCTTTGAAACTGCTTTTGAACACAGGACTGGAAAGGGCCTCCTGACTCATGCCCACTTACTTACCTTCTATTTCAGACAACTTTGTCATTTGGTAGTTTTCACAAACAAGACATGCGCGGTCTTCAAAAGGAGGGGTTTATTCTCACACTGTTCCAGCTGAAAACCTCTCCAGAACCTCTGGGCTCTGTGACCAAAAAACCATCTTCTCCTTTCCAAGCTGTCTTGAATTTTGTCCAGTTTGCACCCATTTAACTTGTGTCAACAATTGTTCTTTTGCTTAAAATGTTCCTTTTCTACCCCTAGCATGAGCAAGCTGAGAATCTCCTGAGGAGGCTAGCCAGTGGCTATGTCTCAACCTCTCCTTGGAGTTCATCCCAAACTGTAATAATTCATGTATCTGATGGTTAGAGCACTGTATCTTCCAGTTCCATAGGAGTAGCAATAAATCTCACAAAAGAGAAGAAATCCTTAGGGTGTCTAAGGAGACTGAGACTTGCTGATTCACCCTAGGAAAAATTAGAGGGGCTGCCCTGCTGCCCAAGCACCCCTGTTCCTCCCAGGTGAGGGTAGACATCAAAGAGGATCCTGCCATGGCCAGTGACTGTTTCTAAGTCACTTGTTTGCCAGCAGTACTCAGCTGAAGTTCAGACAGGGTGAGAGGAAAGCGAACTTTTGCGTTTTCATGACCAAATGTTATTTTAGCATAGCAAGATCTGTTTGTTAGTTTAAAAGCCCCCCTGTTTTCAACCTCCTGAAAATGGCGGGAAGCACCCTTACACCTTTGCAACGCCTCTCCAGTCCCCAAGATATAAAGCTTTCTACGTTCTCGTTGCTGAATCGAGGCAGCTATTTAAATCAGGAATGGGGACTCCCTTGATGCTGTCTGCTTCACAGATACAAAAGAAAGAAATCATCCCAGCTCTGAGGAGTTTATTAGCTGATGCAAGCATGACCCCATGCCATCTAAACCTCCTGGAAGCAAGTCAGATTGATGCTCCGCTGATAAACATATCAGCAGCTGAGGAGCTGTGCAGTGTGCGGCTCCCATAATTACTAACTCCGGTTCAAAGGCTTTTATGCAAAGGAACAATGGGCACCAAAACAGTGTTGCAGCCTGTTATGCACCGCAGTGTTTTGCTGTGATGGAAAGGCTTGCCCTGTCAGACAAGCCTGCTTTTCATGTCCCTGTCCTCTTCGTAACGCAGAGGTAATTCCTATCGGTAAGGAGGCTATTGTCCACCTTGTAAGAACAGGAGCTGGGGATGCACATGCTGGCTAAGGAGATGAAAAGAGGTTTTAGCAAAAAGGGAAGTGCCAGTCAAAAAAAAGGGCTGTTTTCCTCATTGGAAACCTGTCCCTATTATCAGAAGACTTCCTTGTCACCGGCAGAGCCCGAGATGGAAGTGACAGCTCATTTGTTTTGCCCTCGCTGCCAACAGTTAAGCACATCTGTGCATGTCGTGAAGGAGCGTGCAAAAGACATTTGCGTCTTTGCCTCGTGTCCATTTTCCCTCTCTGTTCACCATGTTGAGATTTGGCCTTTGGGAATAAGTCTGCATTCAGCACGATCTGGAAAACTTTGTGGGACGTGAGCTGCTGCCCGGCCAGTCCCTGCCATGTCAGGGTGCTCACCGAGCTGCTCTCGCCAAATTCAGGACCAGCTTCTTCTTGTGCAAGTTTGCAATCAGCGATGCATATTATGACCAGGCAGCTTCCTTACAGCCAGAGCGGTATTTATTTCGCAGGGAAATGCTTTGCATAAAGCAATTGTACCCTGCTCAGTCAGCACTGATGAGGCAGGACTCTGTGACCAGCACCCCATGTGTGGGGTGAGTCCCCCAGGAGCTTCCTAGCCCCTGTGAGAGGCAGCCCTTTTCCAGCCCCCCGGGTTTTCGAGGGCTCCGGCCCTTCTGCACAAAACTAGCTTATCCATTAGTGACTTGCATCTGTTTACTGAGACGTGGTTTATTTTCAGTTAATTGCTTTCCTTCCTGCTCATTTCTCCTTCTCGACCCCAGAACACCAATCCAGTGTATTTGCACAGCAGCACCCCAAAGCCAGATCTACAGACAGTGCACCCAAATTATTGCAGAACAGCAGAAACCTCTCCTAGCTGGTGGGCTGCTTGGAGGGGAAGGGAAGAAATAGAAGGGGGGTGATCTTCACGGAGTTATCCCAGGAGGCCCCCATCACCTGTACTTCTCCAACCTCATTTCATAGTATGGCAGGAGCGATATGAAATGGTCCGCTCCCTGACCAGCCAGAGAGGTTGTGCTGGAAGTTTGTGCCCTTCTAAACCACCAGATTACTTTTGCTGTCCCGCAAACGCTTGCTTGGAGCCCTGGAGGTACATGCAGGTCAGTGGGCCAGGGCCACCTGAGTGTTTACTTGCAGATAAACCTCTACGAGGTTGACGCAGGCTTCAGCGGGGAGGATGCCTACAGCCAACACTCACAGAGAGTCTGTGTTGGCAGGCTGAGCTTAATAACAAAAGCATTTATTAGTAAGTAATAATAATGTTAATGGTAACAAAGTATCTACTTCGTATCGTGCAGAATATCAATAGATTTCATTTTCTTTCCAAGTGCTACAGCTTGCTGAAACTCCATTTCTTCTCTGGGGCATATATTTCTACTACTTTGGAATATTTCTGGCAAATATTCCAAAGTAGATTTTTGTTATGACCCACACTGAACCCTGGGATTTCTGTAGGACAGAAAACTTTCCCTCTAGGAAACCATGAGTCCTTTCTCTCCTAAGCGAAAGAAGCAGGATGGTCTGTTCACCTCTGAGGGATCTCCCTTCCCACAGAGCCAAGGGATCTCCTTCCAGCCAGGAAGGATGTCAGAGCTGCAAGGGCTGAAG
>NW_009207307.1:0-3033 GCF_000690835.1 Fulmarus glacialis | reverse complement strand
ATCCTGGAGATGTCCGAGTCAGGAGCGGTCAGTGTGGTTGGATTGCTCCAACCACAGGCCTGTGGTCCAGCAGCCCTGGCTGCATTGCAGTGAGTGGTCACCAAAACAGGACTGTTCCACCCAAAAAATCCATCGGAAAAAGCTAATCTATCAAAATGTGAAAATGTTGGTTAGATAATTCCTGGCCAGCACCAGCCTGTAACCCTCTTGTTGGTTCCACCAGGTGAGGTGGAAAGACAGGGCTGTGGAGTACACAGGGCTGGGTAGTAGTTGGGGCTTGCTCCTTGCCAGGAGAGTTTCCCAGGCGTGGAATGACCAAAGGCAGCTGAGGTCTCCAGGCAAAGGAGATGTCTGGAAGAACCTTGCAGGGGGAAGCGATCTTGCAATGAGTCACCTAGGCTCAGGTCTGATATCCCTGCCTAAAGAGGCAGAGGTAATTGCCTCTGATTAATGCTGGCAAACCTCTGTGAACTCCAGTGAGGATATGAAAGGACTGACATGCCTCTTTGAGATGGGGGTAAGATAGAGTACAGCCAAGTGTGGGAAGAAAATTAAGCTGAGATGTAGTTTTTAATTACCAATAAAGCCATGCTCTAGGATGGAGGGTTGAGAGCAGGACTCGGTCTCTTCCTACTCTTTTATGCTCCTTGACATATAGAAAGGAGTTTAGAGAAGAGCAACCAGTGCTTGCTGTAGAGTCCCATTTGTAATATTTAAATGCTCATGCTGCCCCCTCATCCTTTCTGGCTGGGAGGCTGTAATTGTTCAGACCACAGATGTGGCCAGAGATTTCCAGCGGGTGCCAATAAAACACGGAAGGGCAGCATCGGTGAAGTCAGCACTGATATTTAGCAGAAGCAAAACTACCCCTTTACTGGCTGACTGTTCGTCCGGATGAGGCAGGAGGAAGGCTGGACTCCGGAGTGTGCCGTTCCCTCTCGGCGAACACCCCGGGTGCTCAGCAGCCCCGCTCCGGTCTCACCTCTGGAAGAGGGAGGGGGAAATAGGAGGCTTTCAAGCCCCTCGGGTGCATCTTTTTGCACCTGAGAGTCTGTCTGCACCTCAGTTAGGAAGCGTGATCAGAGCTTGGTGGCAGTAAACTAGCTTCATCCAGCCATGTCGGGTACCGTGACAGCCCAGCAGCACAGGCTTCAGCATGGGCTGGGGCATTGGGGCATGCCTGCCCGGCCCATCGGCTGCTTACCCAGAGAGCTGGCCTTCTTGGAAACGTGTGCTGCTCTCGCCTGGCTGATCTTCTCTCCTAAACTATGCAGAGGTGTCTCAGTAGCCAGAATGCCTCTTCCTCCTCACCCCATCCTACAACGTGATGGACTCCGGGTAGGATGCTGTTTCTCCACCCATAAGTAAAGCTAGTTCTGAGTCTTGTTCGGGAACGGTTTCTGCTGCTGTTGGGCTCCCAGACCTCCTGCGTGGGGGCCTCTCATCCACCTGGGCTTGGCTGTGCTCAGATAGTTCTGCCTGTGATACGGGCACTGGGTGGAAGCAGCGGAGCCAGACACGAATGTCCCCCATTCCGCATTTTGGGTCCATCTCTTTATTTTTCTCTGGGCACTTGATAGTACTAGCTATATGCAGACACCACGTTTCATTCTTCCTCCTCTCCCGCCACATCACCAAGGTGGCATATGTACCATTTAAGTAGCAATACGTATAGGGCTTCCTTTTAATCATCTCCTAATTTTCCAGACCATGGGGTTTCATGTTTCCTTCAACAGCTCTGAAGGTTGGAGACGTTTGCCCTAAATGAGCACTGAATTTCTCCCTTAATTGCCTGAATGCCAGAGCTGGAGCTATAATCACAGAGTTTGGTTTCCAGATCTCTCTGGAAACTCACAGATGACAATAATGGAGACTGGTGTCTGGACACATCTCAGGGCTTTCGTCCCGTTTTGAGGACCGTAAGGAGAAGCGGCTGTGATGATCCTGGCAATAACCCTTCCCCTGCTATGGCACCCTGTGAATACCAGTTAATAAATGTGTATCACACCCTGTGCAGGGGAGGGAGCTCCCTTTTGCAAATGGAAAAGGGAAAGTCATTCACCCAAAACCACACAGGGAAATGATGTTAAAGCCTGGGTTAGCACTTCCAGGTTTCTGGTGACCTATACTATAGACTTACCCTCTCTCTCAGCACCTAATGCAGTGTCTTTATCAGCTGAAAAGAGATGATTGGAGATAGTGAGTAAATGCACTGCCTGGAAAGGTAGGACGCCTCTGTTACTGGTACTCATAAGGCAGCCAGCCAGGTGCTGCAGCATGTCCTGTTCCTCCCAAGGTACGGTTGTATTTTACTGGTTAGCACCGAGCCCCCGTATTTCAGGCTTAGCATCCTTTGACAGGAGTAAGACTTTACTGTTAGGTGCTAATAACTCTTGTTATTCTACAAATCTATTTGGCTTACAAAAAATAAACCCAATCATCCTATAGAAGATATCAGAACATTAGATATCTTCTCCTACCCTCCCTTCAGATTATACACTGCTGCCCAGATAATATTCCAGGGTGGCTGACATCTTTCATCTGCTCCATGTTATTAAAACCCCTTAGCAAGAGGAATGAATATTCATCTGTGCTATATATAGCACCGTGCGTAGTACTATCCACAGCTGGGAGTACAGCTTGGGTACCCACACTCGGATCTTTACGGTTTGGTTTTTGCAAACCTATTTTTTCTCTGCGGCCGCCAAGTCTCTGGCTGGCTGGTGGCGTTGGCGCTCCGCGAGGAGCTCTTTTTTACCTGGCGGAGGTTTCACAGGGTTTCAAAGCCTCCCTCCAGTGCGGTTATTAAAGGCTTTTGTTTATCTTGTGAAATCTGCCCCGTGAATGCTGACACTGACTGAAGTGCTGGGAGAGTTTCCCTGACTCTTCCTCTCTCTGTCTCTCACGGGTCTATTCCCATGAAAATGATCTCAGGTGTGCCGTGCGTCATCAGTCCGCCCCGGGCGCTCTCTGACTTACTGGCAGGGAAGATGAATGCGCAGTTTCTGAAGCTCTGCCCGTAGCTGGGTGCTC
>NW_009207306.1:56491-76555 GCF_000690835.1 Fulmarus glacialis | reverse complement strand
TGGGCTGCCAGGCTCAGGTCTGCTCTGTCTTACAAACTTCCCTCTGACGTGTAACCCCACAATAATTTATCCCATCCCAGCCTCACCCTGTAATGAGTATAGTCGAGCCGTTAAGACCTAACGGCTCATTTCCTTGTGGAGTGGGAACATGAGCTGTGATAGAGGGATCGCTTCTACAGGCTGCCTGGGATTCTGTTCCCATCCCACCGACACCCTAAAAGACTCATCTTTAGGCAACTCTAGCACCCTGGGTATCTTTCTTAACATGGGGATGTGGGACTGAACAGGAGGAGAGACCAGCTGCCCCACTCTATCTGTCTAAACCTCCCTCTCCATCTCAGATGTTACTCAGTCTTCAGCCGTGTTATTACTGTGAATTATTATCTCTACTGCTGTCGTGAGTAGGATCCCTATTTGTGATTTGAGATCCCATTGTAGAAAGAGCTCTATAAATGAGTTTACCCTGTAGAATCTCAGAATCGGTTTGTCTGCACCCTGGTCTTCATATGTCTGTGCCTGCACTTTCCTCAGGTCATGAGGGAAAAGCATGAACACGTTCCCAGGGCAGTGAAGTGAATATAGCTGTTCCTGCAGCTCCCTCCTTCACTGTGTCAGCCCCTTTTGTCTGGTAAGGTTAGAGGTCTTTAGACCTCTCCCCTAATTTGTTAACTAACTGATTTTTCTTTTTTTGCCTGGCTGTTTTAATGCAGGAACATAATTTTTTAAAAAATGCGGTCCCACTATGAAATTGAATTGAAATCGGTCAAAAGGCTCAGAAGTTATTAACTGAAGAGAGGGAGAATGGTTTGGCAGACAGGCAAATATACACAACCGTGCACAAGATGTGTGCTCACAAAACTCTTCTTTCATTGAAAAACCATATCAGAGGACAGCCAGCAGCTTCAACCCGGTAACTGGGCAAGCCCATTAGGAGAAGATGCATTAAGATTTGATTATTTTTCTGTCAAAACCCCGTGTTCCTACAGGTGTGAAAGTTCCCTCTTCCCAGAAATCCTGACGAATGGAAAGTCTCTCCTCAGCCAGGCTGATGCTCTTTAAATATAAATATCACTTGAAGGTTACGAATGGGGAGACAGCCTGAATGTCAATGAGTGGAAATGACCTTTCCCTGCTGAGGCTCAGTGTATCCATTCAAGTTTGTGGATGCAAGAAAAGATCTGAAGTCTTGTCCTGCTGTGGCAGGGAAGGCAAAGTGTGTGCGTATGTGCGTAGGTGAGTCCAAATATGTGTCCAAAATATCTAGGTGGCACAGAGTCCTGGCTGCAGCCTCCAGTCTGGATTTTCTTGATGAGACATTAAGGCACCAGGATTATGTGTTTGTGTAAGAAAAAGAAACGGAGAAAGGGTGCTTTGTTTTATTATTGTTATTTTTATTAAAATAAAAGGGAAAAACATATTATGTTAGGAAATTAGGAAAGAGTTTAAGTTTATTTCTGGAATGGAGCACCTTGCCCAATATTCACTCTCAATGTGGAAAGCGTGGCTTTTATTGCAGAGCTTGCAAATGAGAAAGTGGAGGGGAAAAATGAGCCGTGCCACAATGGTGCAACTCACCCCAGGGAATTTACCTCGCCCTGAACAAGCAGTAGGAGATCCTAGAGTGGCACAGGCAGCAACGGTGCTGTGGCAGAGAGAAAGAGTAGTCCATGTCCCAGAGTAATGCCAGAAAGACAAAAGGATGTCAGAGGCTGCCTTCACCGTAGGGTTGTTCTGGGCTGTAGGGTTGTTCTGGACTGTAGGGCTGTTGTAGGCATCTCCATGTGCAAGGCAATTCACCTTCAAGGGAGGTCCACTCACTGATACACTCTTGACCCCGGTGTCCCTGGTTGGCCATCCTTGCAGCCTTCTGCAGGAATACTCCTCTGGTTCTGCTCTGAAAGCAGCTTTTCCAGCAAGGACTGGGAGTAGGTTACAATTCCAGTCTCACTGCTGTGGATGCCTTTGCTTTTACTGGGATCTTTCAACAGTAGAGTATAATCAGGATCCTGGTAAGCCATTTCTTATAACATTTCCTAATGAAATCGATCTCTCTATCAGTGCATCTTCAACGTGTGTGTCTGTTCCCCTTCCTCCTCCCAATTTTCAAACCTTTCAAAAATTAGTTAGGTAGATAAATAGAGTACAGGAATGTTCAGACCATTGAACAAAGCAGCGGAAAGTGTTAAAGATGCTGAGCGTGGGATTGATGCCTCCAGGGCGCAGATGCCTCCAGCAGAGCTATGGTAAGTGAGAGAAATGATGACTTCTACTATGAATTCGTCTCATCAGAAAGCAGAGAGACAAGAAGATTCAGAGGAGTCACACGCTATTTCTCTGACTGCACGGCTAGTGGAACATGGGTCATTAGCACAAGAAGGGATCAGCATTGGCAGCGTGGGTGTCTACATGCTATCAATACTGCTTGAAGTTCTTACAAGTGCTGTGAAAATCAGCAGCCAGGCAAAGAAGAGAAAGACAGACCCAGATTAATGTCTCTGTGGAGTCAAGGGCATCTTTGAGCTCAGCCACCATTCCACTGTCCAGTGGATATGTATGAGGAATGCTCCACTGCAAGATGTGATCTGAGTTAGCATTATCTGGAAACCAGGGAAGAAAATGGCGAGACCTAAAGGAGGATTTGGGGTCTTGGGGACAATTGATTTTCCCCTCTTGTTCTGAAATGGTTTTCACCCCATTACAGGGCCCAGCCCCAGGCTGCGCACTAACATTGCACCTCATCTAAGGACAGAAGAGCAAATGTGAGAGAAAAAACAGTAATTAAAACAGAAAGGGAAAAAAGAAGGGATGCTTGTTCAGAGAATTGCTCTGGCCCCATGCTCCAGCAGAGCTGTGCTTGGCACAAAGCTGGGCAAAGATGGCTTTGTGCCCGCTCCTCTGGCCAACTCAAGTTGGTCTGGCACTCAGAGGACCTCCAAACTGGCCTCTAGGGAGCTCTAAATTATGCTTACAGCTGTCTTTGGCTCCCTCAAGGGTTGCTGCAGCAGCCAAGGATCCACAGAGCACAGTGATTCACAACTTCACGGACATGAAGGAACCCTTGGATCACAGAGCTCGGTGTCCTGGATAAGGCCATTTGCTTTCTCTTCTTCCTTGTGCCTGGTTCGGGCAGTCTCTGAAGTCACTGACGAAACACAGGGAATATGAGCGTGGGAGTGATAATTGGGTACCATTGACAGCCTTTTGACAGCAAAATGGGATGGCCTGAAGTGGCCATGAATATGATGCCACTTGCGCTTGAGAGGATGACAAGCAGGTCCTTTTCAGAGTGTGTCATGAGATGTGGACCTCCCTGAACAAAGACTTTGCAGAAACTAATAAATTACATGCCTAAAAAAAAAAAACAACTGGAGAAGAAATGTCCATGTCAGGTTATTGAACCAAAAAAATGGCTCCTTTGGTGCAAGAAGGCCTAAGACAGAATAGACTGGTGCCTGGGAGAGTATTCTGGAGAAGCATCACCTTGTGTTTCCCTTCTTTTTTTATTCCTTCTGAAGCATCCCCTGTTGGCCAGAGCTGCAGGCAGGATATGGTATAACCGAACATTTCAGCCAACTCTGTACTGCCCCTCTTGTAGCCTTGTGTCCAAAAGCCCATAAGCCCACAGCCCACCATTGCAGAAGCTGGGACATACGGAGGATGACCATCAGGGAAACAGAGCTCAGAGGACACCCTGCTCCTTGCAGTGGGGCTGGACTAGATGACCTTTAAAGGTTCCTTCCAACACAAACCATTCTATGATTCTATGATTCTGTGACACGGGCAGAGTCATAAGTCCCATCAGCCCACAATCATTTGCTGGAGGAGCGTGGGAAATGCTGGTGCAGCCTTGGAGAGACAGAGCCAGGGAGGTCGGGGCACGTGCAAGATTGCCGTGGCTGGAGCAGGACTTCTCCTCCCGGGCTGCCTGTGCGGTGGGGAGGGGGAGCTGGGGAGGCTCAGCAGTGTGACCCAGATGGCTTCCAGATGTGGGGGAGACAAACAGGAGGGTTGGGCAGGGGTGAGTCATGTTTTGTGCTAAGCAGGGATTGGAAAGGGGTTATGGAGGAGGACACAAGGCTTTGCCGAGGACACAAGGAGCACAATGAAGAGGTGATGGAGACAGGAGAGAGCCCTTTGAATGCACCTTGTACCTACATGGGAAATGTCACTTTATCTCTATGCCCCCCAGCACCCATAAAAAAACAAGTGCAAATGGAAATGTTAATTTTAAAAGGGCCTAGACTGTCTAAAATGCAAGACTTTGGCTTGTTCTCCCAGGGATCACATGGCCCAGCTCCCACCTCCTTGGAGATGGGAATGCAGCTTGCTACAGATGTCCCTCTCCCAAAGGAGTGACGGTGACATGCTCCCGCAGGAAGCAGGATGGGGGAGTCACTGTTCCCTCTCTGGGTTCCTCTGCCATTTTAAGGCAATTGCTTCCACCCCACAGAGAGAAGCAGGTACCTTGGTTTGGAGCAGGAGCCAGCAACAGGAGAGCAGACGTCCAGCAGCAACACTGGGCTCCTCTCCAGGAGAGCTGGGAATGCCTCGTGGCTCTGAATGCCAACTGTAGGGTGTCTAAGTAGAAACACCATGGTGGTTCATCTCCCAGATCCATCATTTATCTTTCCCAAACACGTCTCTTTAGACCTTCCTCTACTTACTGGATTCTGCCTTCCAGTCTTCTCGGTATGCCTTTGGTGGTTATTAAAGAAAAGTCTTTGTATCCTATTTTTGCCCCCTTTAAAAGCCATTACTTAGCCTTTGGGTTGGTGAGGATATTGTGCACATGGAGATAAAGTAATTCCAGGAAAGAAGGTGCTTTCTTAATGGCAACCCAAAAGTAACATGCTTCAGGATATAGCCACATCTGGTGTTAATTCTTCCAGTGACCTGCAGTGAGAGCTGAGTGACTTTTTTTTTTCAATGGTAATAGGCCTAAAATGATACAGAAATTCAGGGAATTGTTTCCTCTGGGAGAAAAACAGTGCAAAGACCTTTTTTTTTAAAAAAAAGAAAAAAAGAAGCATTTGGAATTCTCTGTTTCAAAACCATTCCTTGTCTCAGCATGGAATTTAAACAATTCTTTGCAAGGATTAAATAAGCTGAAAACAAAACAAAGCACCTTGGAGTGAAACAAAACATTATGAGTTGCTCTGAAATAAAAATACAGTATTCTTTGTTCTACACAATAAAAATAGAAACAAATCTCTGTTTTGGTTTGATGCTAAGCTGGTCCACTTTTCTAGCAGTTCAGCTATAGCTCTGCTCACTGTTTTTTGGAAAAGATGTGGAATTTTAGGACTAAAGGTACCTTTTGCTAGCACAGACAGGATGGGGCAGTGGGGTTGAGGGGGGCTGCACAGAAGAAGAACTCTCGTCTCAAGCTCAGAGCACCCCTATAAAGATCTACTGATGGAGTGAGTACAGGTGGGGAAATTCCTACATGTTAGACCTGTCCTACAGATAAATGGAATTTCACTCTCTAGGCAGCAGAATAAATTTCTCCCAAGTCCCCATGTTTCCTGTGGAATTGCAAGAGGCAGCAGTGCAGATCCAGTGGAAATAGGTGTTAGAGGCTACAGAATGATTTTTTTCACAATGCTGTGTAGTTAGACGTTACTGGGAACAATGTCCCTTCACTTTTTGCTTTATCAAACGACTTCTGATTTTGGGACCAGCTGCTGAGTGTGCAGAATTTGTCGTGACACAGAAATCTTTCTTATTTTTCTCCTCTCTTGAATTGGGATAAATGACTTTTTTTGAGCACCATATCCACTAACACTGTCAGCTCTCTTCTGAAGTGATGATCTTTTACTACCTTCCCAGAACAGCCAGACCCACGAATAAGATGCAGTCCATACCCACAGAGAGCTATGCTTTCGGTGGCCAGGTCTGAAACATTATTCTCTCTGTTTTACAGATAGGGAAGGAAGAGTTATAGAAAAAAAAGCTCAGCTTAAAATCTGGCCAAGTTCTGATGTGTAATTTTTCCCACAGGCCAGGCACTTCTGAAAGCCTAAAGCTAGTCTCCAAAAAAATTTAGACATCAGGCCTTAGAAGGGACTTGGGCTGGGCATACTCAGGTCAAAGAAATTTGGCTGAGAGGGTAACAGAGACTGGAGGGTCATTAGGACTTGCACTCAGATCTCCCAGCAATTTTTCCACCAGCTGAACAATGTGCCCTTTCTCCCTCTGCAACGTTTCTAAATGCTAAATAAAAGGGATGCCACAGAAGACCTCATCATGATTGCGTTTCTCTTTAAGCAGTGCTTGTGTAACAGGGCTCTCGTTGCTACAGAAAAGGGGATACAGAAGGAGAGGCTTCTAACCTGCTTGCAAACCTGTCTCTGAATGAATGCTTACCCACCATTAAGCTAAAGTGATTAACAGCGATGAAGCCTCTTCCAGTCCCAGGAAGGAGGATGCTCTAGGAATGCAAAGTATTCCTGAACTTAGAATTGTACTTCCCCATCCATGCGTAATTTCAATTTCTGAGCCTGTGGAGAGACGGAGCTAGTACGTATTTTCTGGCCTGAAAAAACTTCTGTGCCTGTTGATGTGCTCTGAGCAATTCGCAAGCATCTGGGAAAATCCTCTCAGCTCTAGTGGAACAAGAACAACTGTAGGGTTGGTTTGAACTCTCTGGCAAGAAACAAGTTGAGAAGTGAAGAGCCCAAGAGTGTGATTCTCTGCTGAATACAGAGCGATTTCTAAGAAGGAGCTGGAAGCAATTCAGACCTTCAGCAGAGCTCTGGAGGCCTAGGAGCCCGGCTTGTAGCCCAGTGCTCATATCCAGTTCATGTTTGAGCAGGCTGTAATGGAAAACAGCAGCCACTGATAAGTAACAATGGCCACGCTAGCTCTGAGCTTGAACAATAGGAAGGTTCGCACAAGCTACTGCTCTGGCAAGTCCTGACTCCCAGGGGCACCGGCTACACGGCAGTTTCACTGGCAGCAGAAGCTGAGCATCTGAAATGTTCATTAAGAGGTGGTGGATGCATGAATGGTGAGACACTGCAAGATCTAAAGGCTATTGAACAGCCCGTGGGACCCTACCCCTTGGGCCAGGGGAGAAAAAAAAGGCATGGCTCTGCAGCCACTAACAATGACAGGGAACAGGGTAAGAAGCCAAGACTGATGGCAATGTCCACCAGGCACTTCAGCAGCGGTATAATCCAGAGCTCTGACCTCTCCTGTCAGGGATACCTCCCCATAGATATGGGGCTGTTGTCTTACTAAGCTGCTGATGGGGCAGGTCTACAGAAGGGCCTCGTGGAACTGGAGAGGCATGGGCCATCGGACCAAAAAATGCAATTTTGCACAGCCCAGCTGGATAAATCATGAAGTGCCTCCTGCATTAATCCCATGCCTCGTGGTTGAGCAGTCCCCGTACTCCTTCAGAGCTCACCTCTTGTGTGCAGCAAAGGGCTTGACCACCAACTCCATGTAAACACAGACACATGTGGTACAAATATGAGGATGGAGATGTAGTTGCAAGACCCTGACCAAATCTGTGTCCATCCTTTTTTCAGACAGAAACAATTGAAGATGATTTTTCATATACTCTGTATCTTTGAATTCAGGGGCTTTCATTACGTGGTTTTGAAATAAAGCTAGCAGTGATGCTGGGCGGCTTCTGAAAGGAAAAATCTGTTACCTACAGGCAAGTTCATTTCTGTACAGAAAGTGGCCGAACGACCAACTTTACATTGAAATCTTACTCCATACTGACCAATTGGCTCTGCCTGGGAGTGAATCTCCAGCTTGGGGATATTAATTTTCTGGAAGGTGTTTGTGACACAGTGGATCATAGAATCAGAGAGCCGTTTAGGTTGGAAAAGAACTTTAAGATCATCGAGTCCAACAGTTAACCGAGCACTGCCAAGTCCACCACTAAACCATGTCCCTAAAGGCCACATCTACACGTCTTTTAAATACCTCCAGGGATGGTGACTCCACCACTTCCCTAGGCAGCCTGTTCCAGTGCTTGACAACCCTTTCAGTGAAGAAGATGCAAGAAATATTTCAAGAGGAAGTCTGATTTCATGAACTTTACGGTTCAGATTAACAAAGGATTTGGTTGGCATTCCTAGCCTAATCCTAGAAGAGCTTATGTGGGCTTTGTGCTGGCTGTTTACACCGGATTTGGAAAATTGGATTGGACTCAGAAGTATGACATGTTACTCCAGCTCTGGCCTGCTGAAAGGAATGTGGAGAAGCTTGCTCACTGTGCCTCAGTTTCCTCTATGCAGAATAGCCTCATCTGGAAGCTGTTTTGTGCTTTCCAGATTAAAGAAACTTCTGGATTAAAATCTACTCCTTTAATTGGTGGGTCAGCAAAATCTCTCATGCTACCATTCTTAAATTAAATGAGGATCTGCTGCTGAGTCTGCATGAAGAGCTGAGCCCATACTTGACACTTTGCTTTTTTTTTTTTACATAAGTCTCCTAGTGCACTGTTGCTTATAGTTAATGCCGGTAAATGATCCTCATCAAAGAAGAGCACAGAGCCCCTTGCTGCCTTGCCCAGCCGGTAACGATCTGAGCTCGGCCCTTGGCTGCAGAGGAATTTCTCAGCATGTGATGCGCGTGGCTCCCTGCTCAGATTTATTGGAGCAGTGGTGGGGGGAAGGCATTACAGCAGCGGACAACCTTTCTGATCTTTCCTCCAGGGAGAGCGAGAAAATAGAAGAGCAAAGAGACTAAATACACACCTGGAATGACTGGCCTTTTCCCTACCGATGCCTCTAACATTCAGTGAAAACACATATATGCGTTTAAAAATGTTTCTTATTGACACCATTGGCTGAAGAACTGCTGAGCTTGCCATCCACCGAGGGTTGTCTTTTATTTCAGCCTCCTGCTCTAGAAACGGGGTCTGACCTCCTGAGACTCTATCTCCACGGCAGGTCATGGCCCATTATAGGAATGTGGGGTTGCCAGAGCGGCTCCAGACCAAGTCTTGAAGGTCCTGGGGGCCCGCTGCTTTGATGCTGATGGAGGGACCTCTCGCCAGGCATTGCAAGACTTGCTGCTTTCCACCTGCAGCGTGGTGCAGAAGCTGCTGCTCCGCTCAGCTGGCGAGGAGCTGGCAGGCAGCAAGATGTGCATCATCAGCGTAGGGATCCTGATCGATGGGACGGCAGCATTTTGCATTTGACGTTAATCATCTGCAGATGCCCTCACAACGTGGAGCTTCTTCACCCTGCTTTCTGCTGCTGAGGGCAGCTCCAGCTCCTTTGCGTCCACCGGGAAAAGCGTGCACAGTAGCCTGTTTATACAGCAGCACAGGACCTTAATCTGGGACATTGGGGAAAACAGACGTGCGTGAGAGTCGCAGTCCCCCGGATTGCTCGCACGGCTGTTCCCCCTCTGGTCCCCTCCGGCAGGCACGACACTGAGACTTCAAGAGAGCATTTAGCGCCTCGTTGCACCTTTCAGCTCTCCACCTCCCTGCTTGACCCTCTTTGGAAATGAACCTAACATGGAACCAGGAGAACGGGACCCTCTATGGCCATCGGGTGCCTTGCTCTTCCCCAAAGGGAGGGATCAGCTCTGCCCAAGACAGCCCTGAGCACGAACCATCTGGCCCTAAATGACTTGTTGACAGGGGAAATCCAGGCCGGGCTGGAGATCTGAGGCGAGACCCGTGCATTGTTCAAGCCTGGCAGTTAAACAACACACTGGCTTTTTGCTGGCATCCTTCACAGGGTGATTTTTTTTTCTCCCAAGTGAGTTTATGGCTCAGCCAGAGGCAGTAATACCGTGCCAGCATTTTAACAAGGCTTTCCTATAAATATTTCTCTTTTAGCTTATGATAAAGGCAGTGTCTACTCAGATGGAGGGGAAGGGAAAGGCTGGGGAAATCTATTTGTTTTCCCATTTAAGCAAAACCACACATCCTTGTAATTATAACCAGGGAGGGAAGCAGCATCCTCTGGCAATCGTGTTCCTCTTAATGTGCTTTTTTGCTGGAATTATTTATGTCCTGTTAGTGGGAAATATACAAAGTATGGTGATAGTAGAGAACAGCCTTCAACTTCTGTAATGTGAAATGGTTCCCATTTGTGGCTAAAAAGAAAAGCCTTAGAGAAATAAATAGAAAACAATTGGTCTTATAGTTTGTCTGAACATCTGTATCATTACATTAGAACTGCTGATTGGAAAAAAATCTTTACTTTTTCCAAATATTTTACTTATTTTTTCAAAATCCCTATGTTATGTGTGTGTGTTGGTTTTTTTGGGGGGGGGGTTGGGGTGGTTTTTTTTTCTTGAAAAATTAAGTTAGTTGCATAGCTGGCTAAGGGAAAGCTAAAAAACGATATGATGGTGATGAATATTGCCAGGTGGGTAATCTGTGCAGAGAGGAAAAATAAACTGAAAATCAGAAATACCTACAGTGATTTCACATAGGATATGAGTCTGCAGCCCTATGACTGGTTTCGTGAGCATCTCATAGTATTTGGCATGATTTGCCTTCTAGCACCTCCAGGAGACAGAAAAACAACATTATCTCCTTACAGACCACCAAGGTCCAAATAAGGGGAAAGCTGGATTTTCAAAAGGTATTTGCACAATTAAAGGATGAGGCAAAGCACTTGGTGGACATTTACGATGCACAGATGCCCAGCTCCCATGGCAATCCATGAGTTCAGGAAAGGAGGCACAAGGAAGATTAGGAAAAGCCCACCAGGGCTTTGCTTCCATTTTTAGATACTTAGGTGAAAAACTTCTTCCCTAACATCATCTCTAAAAGTTCAAAGTCCAGCTGAATCTACTCCTCAGTGCTCCCTCCATACTCCAGGAAAGGCACCTTCGGCAGATGCGTCACCACACCTGGATTACTCCTGGTTTAGGGGGCAATGAACAGCTGTAGGGGGCTGTTGGTGTCTTTCAATTTATAAAAAAGGGACATCTACACAACTGGCTTAGAGCTGGCTATAAGCAGGTCCCCTCCTGTGATTTTTTTCTTCAAATAAAGAATTGTATTCTTGTTAACGAGTTATACAAGGACATCCTTTATTAAACTCTCAAGTTCTAAGACTCATTTCCATAGAGTCCTGCTAATTTCTTGTATCATCAGATTGATTTTTCCTTGTTCCATTTTATGGGAATTTTCCACACTGGAAAAAACCAAACAACTAGAACCAACGATGACAAGAGAAACCGTGCAGACAGATGATGGCATGTTTCCGACAGCCCGGTCCTTCTGAAGCATCTGGCTGCAACTTTGAGAAGCGCTTCAATAGTTTAACTCTTTTCAAGTATGCATACACTTCCTATACTAAACAAAAAAGTAAAATTACATCTGTCTTCTGGAGGAGAGGCAACCCAAAACTCCAGATTCCTTTTGCAGTTCTTAGTGAATCAGCGAAAGGGATTCATAGGGTGAGCTGTGTGTTTTATGAATTTAGTACCAATGGATCCAGGCTCCAAAATCCCAAAAGTCTGCGTGCTTGCATCCAAATTTTATGTCGTTCTTTTTATAGCAGAAGAGCTGGTTTTAGGCAACATCTATGTAGCTTTGAAAGCATTGTCTCCGGAGCGCCCACGACCACAGGACAGACAGCTTCCTGCCCATCTCTGGTGCATATGACTGCTTGGCAGCCTGCCGGCAAGTTGCAGGCAGCCCCGGTGGGTGCCATGGGCTGAAACTCACTGCGTGGGAATGCTGGGTCCCGGGGCTGGGATCTCCGCCTTGAGTCCAGCATCCTTATCTTCCAGGCCCTATAGATTTGGGATGGCGCAGCGATTATGATGTGAGAAAGCAAATCTCTCTTCGTTTATTTATTTATTTTCAAAGCTGCTGGCAGAGCCTCTTCCCTGGTATTTCCAAGTCATGCTGCAGCATGGCATTTATAGCGTTGCAATAGGTCTGATGGCTTCTCCCGCAGTCTGGCAGAGCTGGTGGAAATGAGGACTGTTGGGACCGTCGGAAGGAAATCCAGTCTCCTCTGAAAGTCTGTTCAATGGCTGCTTGGCAGCAATGTTTAGTAAAGGGCAAAATCCCCCAGAAGACTGTCTTGCAGTTGGAGCATTCATAATGTTCCTTGTGTAGATTCTCCAGCGTCTAATACAGTGGTTGAGGTCACAGCACAACCTTTTCCTAGTTGCTTGCTTTCAGCAGCCTTGTTTGAAACAATATCTTTGAGACCTCTGCTCCCCTATCTATTGAAAAGGGCAGAAGATTTAAAATTACTGGGGAGTTACTGGACAGAAGGTCAAACACAAAAACACTTACCCTCACAGACATCCCTTCAAACACACACAGCATGGCTGCAGCAGTAGAAATTACTCGTGGCTCTGATAATTTACTTTCTATGGCTGTGAATGAATTTTGAGAGTTGGCAAGTAATTATATTATTATTTTTTTGAAAAATACTGATTTGTCTATATAAATTTTTTTTCCCAGAATGTGTTGGCTTTGAGAAAGATGTCAACATGAACGTTACTTGAAAAAGAATACCAATATTTTTCCTTTCAAGAAAAAGAAAAATGTTATTTCTCTGGTTGCAAGTGTCCTTTTGTTTTGCAATGTAAACTAATAGTGCAGAAATTATATATTGTGGTCTAAACTGCAACAGGATGTTTCCTAATTATTAAAATGAAATTACTTAGTTCAAATTTGTTTTCCCCACTGGTTTGTGGTTTGAGATTATTTTGGAGATTCTTCTTTCCCTCTCCTTCATTTCAAGGGGGGGAAATGTTTCAATATCTCAAAAATTTTCAGGAACTGGGAAAGTCACATCTTCCTCTGCCCCTATTTCCCACAGATCAGCAACGTACAGAGGCATGGTGAGAAAAATTGAGTCACCCAAAGACTCACGACAAGAAATACAGGTTATGTGCCCACAGACTCATGCTCCTTCATCCCCGTTTGCTGAACCCCATTGCCACAAAGAGCTGTAAAAGCTCTTGTAGTCATCTGGATGATTAGTTCTAGATTTTGACAACTTGCTGTAACTGTTGAATGTTATGTTAATCTTACAGGAAAGGGCTCTGAGTTTAGGGGACAGATGTTTGTAATATGTATGTATTGATTACAAAGAACTCTTGTGCCCCACCCCATAGGCAGCTGCATTTCATTGTAAGGAATGTCTTTTTTTTTTTTCCCAAATCCACCCTGTGGACTATTATTGAGGGAAAGGTGTACGTGTGGTGCAGCTCTGCGAAGAAACCATTGTGTGAGTCACTTCACCTCTCTGTGCTTCAGCTTCCTTACCTGTAAAATGGGTCCAATGCTATTAAAGATCTTTTGCAAGGTGTTTGGATTTTCTCCTGCTCAAGTGATAAGATTTGGTTTTCTAATCAAAGACCGTGAGAAAGAACACAGAGCATGAACTCCAGCCTGGAATAAATAACTCCAACATACCAGCACTGGGCACGGACAATGTGAGAAATACACTTCAAATGAAGTCACCTAAATGTCAGTTAACACCATTCTCCTGTGTATCATTGCCCAGATTGGATGTGATGGGAAAACATTCCCCGCCCTAGCTCTCACGGGCTGGTCAGAGATAACGCCCTCGTATCCCAAGGCTTTCTGGTAACATCGTATCGGTGTGACTGGGTTGGTATTGTTGTTCTCAAAGGGCTGAGAGAAAATGACCACATCTGTTATTCTTACTGCATCCAGGCCACACTGCAGAGCCCAGCGTGGAGAGTTCGCTCTTGGAAACCATCTCTGTTCATGATTAGAACTTATTTCCTTTAGAAAATACTTAATGGCCAGCGTGGATTAATTTTTCCTTCCCTGTAATCGAGGTTAGTTAACATTTGCATGTGGTAATCTTTTTCATAAGTTCCTGGACATAAATCACTCCTCAAAGAGAGTCTGGTGGCTTGGGAACAGAGAACAGCCGTCCAAAACACCGTTGTGTGGGCCAAAGGTTGTATGTGCTCCTCTCTCCCCAGTTGTAAATATCAGCAGAAAAATTAGTTCAGCTGTGGTGTATGTCTGGGTAAAATGCAGATAAACAGCATTTCTGAAGAGGTGGTGTTGGAACTGGACAGTTGGTGCAAGGGGCTTTGGGGTCACTCTGATTTTGTGTGCCCTTGAGTAATGTAAACCCTACTCTGATGGAAACAGTAGTCTGGAAAGTTTTTGAGAAATCATGGTGAAAGTCACTGGGATTGTACTAGTCTGGGTGTTACAGTCTGTCTCTTGTCCAAATGCAAACTGAGCATGAAGCAGGCGTTGGACATCACAGCTCTGACCTAGTCATGAGGTACAAAGTTTATGTTTGAAAACCAAACAGAAAAAAGCGACATCACCCATCTGAGCTGTTTGGGCGGATCGTTAAACCATAACAGCCAATGGATGTGCTTCCTCAGACTAAGGTTTATGTGCACTGGGACATGCAGGAAAGTTATTCCAAATTAACAAAAAGTATGGCTTTGAAACAAATTCACTGAACATCATTAAGGCCTGTCCTGCAAAAGGGTTAGGGTGGTCCGCTGGATTAGCTAACCCAGTTTATACCTTCACCTTGAGCTATATTGCACAACTTTCCCTTGTGCTCTTTACAAGCAGCTCAAACTCGCACTACTCTGGTGTAAGCTTGTGTCCAAGGGAACAGACCAGTCCCTTGTATGATTAAGGAACAGGACAAGAAATGTGGGGCTTGGTTCTGCTTGTAGAGTTGGGACCCTGTCCACCACACAGGAAAAAGGGATAAGGGATCCTTGAAGGATCATGTACTGGCAACATCACACAGAGCATGAGGGACACTTTATGCCACAGCAAAGCCTCCAACAAACACCAGCTAGTGAAGGAAGCTTGGTCTGATCACGCTCAACCTGCAAATTCACCGTGTTTTCCTTGCTGAGTTCCCCCCAGGCACCAGTAAGTGCTGCTCATCTTATAATGATTACAGGACATCCAACAACACATATGGGGCCTCCCAGGCAAGTATAGACCATATCTGAAGTCTTCTTTGCTCACAGGATCCCGGCACCTCAGGGGGTCCTTGGCAGGTGGCTCATACTCCATGAGATCACACTCATGTCCATTATTTTAAGCCCTGTAAGCATCACAGAAGACTAACTGTTTCTTGATGGATGTTGCCTTCACCTGGTCAAAAACTTGAGCGAGTCCAACAAAAACCTGTTTTTTTTTTAGCAGGAACTCAAGGAGCAATAAAACACATGTTACTGAGCCACGAGACCTAGTTCTGGCCTAGCATGCTGTGCCTATTACAGTTCCACTCCACTCCACTAACTAGGCAGAGAGCTACTAAAACATAACCCCAAGTTTATTATGTTAAATCTGTAGTAAATCTGTCATGGCCATTCAGGCACTAACATATGACTGTGGAAAATATGTTGGCTTATGATTTGATAGCAGCAGATGGGCACTTTGCTATTGTTTCATCATCGTAAACTACAGGGAAATGCTTAGTTACAAGGATCCGAACTCTGCGGGACAGATCTTTGGCTGGTGTAAAGTGGCCCAGAGCCAGGGAAATCCATGGAGCTCCGTCAATATAAACCAGCTGAGGACCTCATCCTGCACTTCCAATTACCATCTCATAAGGAGGTAAGAAGGCCCATCCTGGCTCAGGTTGCAGGTTCATCTAGCTCAGTGTCCTGTCCTTGCCAGACAGAAGTTTTAGCAGGAAGTGGAAGAATGGAGCAAGAGTGACCCTTTTTCTAGACACAAGTTTCCAGCTTTTGGCCACTACTGAGTTAGGGACATCCTATTCCAAATGATCACATTTAACAGCCACTGATGGCTTTATCTCCATGATTTCTTCTGGTCACTTTGGAAAAGTCATTTATACCTATTACCCTAAAAATGTCACCTGAAAATGCATTTGACAGCAAAATTATGCCATTTATGCAAAAATAATCCTTTTGCGTGTTTTAAAATTATTACCTTTAAATTTTTCACTGTCCCTTATTAACTGATTTGTGAGAAGGGGTAGATAACACTCTACACTACTCTTCATGTCACCCATGATTTGGTGAACATCTAAGATATCTATCAATCATACTCTATAATTTAGATTTCTATCATAGTCAGTCAACCCTTTTCCAGGGTGGACAGTCCCTATCTACCTAGATCTTATTTTTCTCTGTCACGTAAACTCTTAAGAGGATAGATTGAGAAAATCTTCCAAAGATGTAAAGCGCATGAGGTGTTTAGACTGTGGCCTGAAAAGCACTTTATGTTTTAAATGGCCTCAATTAAACTAATTGGAGGGAAAAAAAGAAAGACTTGAGAGCGTGGGTGAGAACTCTGGATATTCAATTACAACAGATTTCACTGTGGTAAGAGCTGAAAAACTGCATCTAACAAGCCCTTGTACCAACAGGGCCCATGCGTGTGGCAGAGGGAATGGGGACCCAGCTGTCACAGCTCAGCCAGGCTTGGAAAGCCACAAGACATCCCCAGGGCTGGGCCAGCACAAGGCGGCAGCCAGACATAACCGAGCTCTCTCAGCAGAGCTCTCTGTGTGTGTCTGCGTGAGCGAACTGGCGTGTATTAGCAGAGGTCCGATGACTGAAACAGCAGGGAACTCTGGTTTTTTGATGCTCCCCTGTCTTGCAATTTGGTTATTTGCAGAGTGGAGGTAAAATGCAATGTGAATGGTGGAGAGGTGATACTGTCACCTAAGCCAGTGGCTCTGCAGAGTCATAGAGAAAAACCTCTGGGGGCCTCTGACCAAGCCCTCTGAAAGCAAGGTTCATCCAACGTCAGATCAGGTTTTTCAGTGGCTTGTTCGGTTGACTTGTGAGTATTTCCAAGGATGGTGATCCACCAGCTCTCCAGATGCCTGTCTCAATGCTTTACCACTCTCATCAGGAAGCTTTTTCCTTCCTTTTGTCCATTGTCTCTTATTTACAGTGCTTGGCTTATCCTTTCTCTGAATCCTATTGAAGTATTTCATTGAAAATGCTAGATCCCGCTTTAAACATCTCTTCTCCAGGCTGAACAAATCGAGCTCCTTCAGCCTCTCCTTGTATTTCACATGCTCCAGCCCCTTGACTGTCTTTGTGGCCTCTGCTGAACTCCCCTGGTTTCACAATTTTTTGACAGGGACCCAAAACTGGGCCCATCAAGCAGTGGACAGCAGAGAACATCTCTGATTGTCCTCTATGTAACAAAAAAGTCCCTTCCTTTCTGATTTTTGCCAAGGATTTTTAACAGCTAATGTGCACAAAATCCCTGGGGACAGGAATGTTTTATTCTATACTTGCATACAGCTCCTAGCAAAAGCATTTCCTAGTCATGACTAGGCTCAGCAGTAGTAGCAATAATGATAATGATATTGATAATACTAATAATAGAGCATTGCCACCTGTAATAATTAATAATAATATTAACTGGCAACACTATCATATGGTCTTCTAGGAGCAGTGGGAATATGCCATTTCAGTGACAGATATTTGCTTTTGCTGCTCCTAGTCCAGAAAATATATAGGGGTTTGGCCTCTGATTCTTATTAAATCCCTGAAAAACATTGTGGCAAAAACCTCACGATGCTATCTATGTTTTACTAAGATTTTCAGGGCCCCCATTTCTGGTGAACTTATTTCTTTACAAGGGGGTAAAACTTATTCTGAACTCACTGAATTGTTTTATTAATAAAAAAGAGGGGAAACAAATTGCGATATTTTCCATGAACTTGCCCTTGTTTACAGCTGGTAGGAGGAGGGCTCTGTAGCTGGTTAAGATTTCTGGATACCAAATTTTAACAAAAAAGAACAATAAAAAATTATCTGCCTTTTTAAAATAGTGAGCATCCTCATAAGCCCACCTCAGCTTCTCCAGTAAACTGAGGTTATGGCTGGACATCTTCATCCAGATCCTCTGTGCTAAACCCATGTACCATCACTCCACAGGGAGCAACTTTTGAATGGCCCAGGAAAAAACAGCCAGGTTGTCCTTCGCAAGTTTGCTTTGAGTCTTTTCCCCATGTGTAAAGCTGGGATATAGGCAGTGGTAAGAGCAACCTCCAGGGAGAAAAGAGACCAGATTTTGGCTGAAGAAGCCAGAAGGATTCTGGTTTTATCTAAGTGAGGTTAAGTTCATAGAGTCATAGAATCATTAAGGTTGGAAAAGACCTCTAAGATCAAGTCCAACCGTCAACCCAACACCACCATGCCCACTAAACTATGTCCCTAAGCGCCTCATCTACACGTCTTTTAAATACTTCCAGGAATGGTGACTCCACCACTTCCCTGGGCAGCCTGTTCCAAGGCCTGACCACTCTTTGAGTAAAGAAATTTTTCCTAATGTCCAATCTAAACCTCCCCTGGCACAACTTGAGGCCGTTTCCTCTTGTCCTATCGCTTGTTACTTGGGAGAAAGGAAAAACACCCACCTTGCTACAACCTCCTTTCAGGTAGTTGTAGAGCGCGATGAGGTCTCCCCTCAGCCTCCTCTTCTCCAGGCTAAACAGCCCCAGTTCCCTCAGCCGCTCCTCATCAGACTTGTGCTCCAGGCCCTTCACTAGCTTCGCTGCCCTTCTCTCGACATGCTCCAGCACCTCAATATTGAATTTCTTCATTGCCAGTCCCAAAACCACTCTCACAAAAAGGAAAAGCTGCCATTCATCCCTGCTATTCATTTCCACCTCTTTCCCACAAGTAGGAGACCGCTGTGTATACTTCAGTGGAAGAGGATGCTGAGTTACCTTTTACATCTCACCACCTGTGTGTGGGCAAGCGGGTTTAAAACTACTGTCATGTCTTCGTAAACCCAAATATTTCTACTGATTCGGGGAAAGTCAGCTCCATACTTTCCTTTTCTTTAACATAAGAGAAATTTTCTCTGGACACAGTCATCCCTTGCATGTTGGCATGTGACTCAATTTTTTTTTAAAGCGCTAAAGGATCCTTACCATAATGACAGAAAAAACCCACTACCCCTACCTGAAAAAATACTCTCCTAAAAACTTTTGCTCTCTCCATGCTTCCCCTTCTCTTTTAGCAGAACCAGATGCTGAGAGTAGAACTCCTATTCCTAGGGACATCTGAGAGTGCAGAACTGAGACATAGAGAAGTTGCAAGGTCTGGATATAACAACAGCCAGAAGCTCGGAGAAGAGACTAAAAGAAAGGTCAATCTGTACATGCCGTGCCCTTATGCTGTGCTAAGCATCCACCAAGACCACTGCTGGAAATGGGATAAAAGGCTAGATGGGCCTCTCCTCTTATCTATGGCCATATTTATATTTTTATGAGCTGGCTTCTGTCCAGGCAGGTTGAGAGTCCTGCACTTTCTAGGGTTATCCATAGTGTCCCACCAGAATGGAAAAGTCCACACATTCGTTTGCAGGTCTGAAGACCAGGATGGTACAGAATGATAAGAAGTCTGACTTTCTGAATGGCCCAGCCTGGCATATTTTACATGGCAGGTCCAACATCCAGAACATTTCTTGCTCTAACTCAAAACAAGGCACATGGCAAGCGAAAGGGAGTTCTTCCTAAAGTGAGTCCTGACCTTTGCTGTGAAACCCACTCACCATCACCTCTATTAGAGATGGGGAAAAGGGGAAGAATGGGAATGCTGCTGAACTGATTAAATCTGCACACAAATCCATATGTTACGTTATTGAAAAAGGAGAGAAGGAAGAAGAAAACAAGCATTTGTAACAGGATGAAATCTGGGAAAATGGGACCAAAAACTCTTCGTAATTCAAAGCAGTTGTGGGAGTTCTGAGCCCATAAGCCATAAATGACTAAAACATGTCCCTGCATTTTGGATTATGAAAAAGATATTAGGGTGGGTTTTTCTCTCTTTTTAATGGGATTTGATGGCATGCCAAAATATCAGTTTGGGTCTTTCTTTTTTTTAATGTATTTTTTTAAATGGCTCAACTTGCCAAACGTGCTCATGAATACAATTTTCTCTAAAAACACACCGACTTAGGAGGAAAAACACACAGACACACACAAATTGTCTCATGTTACTCGACATGTAAATCTTTTTTCACTTGTATTTTAAAAAAATGAAATAAAACATAAGTCCTCCAGCAACCTGGTAGGTTTTGCTTGGAGCTGTTGCTGGGGCCTCCTGGAAGTTGGGAACAACTCTTTGTACATCAATGAGTCT
>NW_009207306.1:33204-56471 GCF_000690835.1 Fulmarus glacialis | reverse complement strand
TCTCCTCCCTCCCCCTGAAATGTTCTTATTTCTGACTTCATGTCACCAATTCCCATCCTGCCTCCAAGCTGTGGCATGTTCCCAGAGCTACTGATTTCTGATGGCTTTGTATTAGATGACTTCCACCTGCTCTCAAAGACTGGTGGGGACTGCTGTCTGCCTGCAAATCATGGCCTTTTTTGGAAATGTATGAAATAAGAGGGGTTGATTTATTTGCAAAGGCAATGTTTTTTGAATGCAAACTGACAATACGCATAGATAGCGCACAGTCCTGCCATGAACAAGAGCAGTAATAAATTTTCATGAACTACAAATTTCATCCGTGTATCAGGCTTCTATATTCAAGCTGTCAGCCTGTATTGAGAGTCCAATACTGTCATGTCATTCAGAAACATTCACTCTCTAGAGAGCGGAGCAGTGTTTATTACTGCAATATTAGCTACAGTAGCTACAGAGAAGTTCTGGGCAAGTGATGTCCAGACGTGTAGCAGACAATCTCTGCCTTTAAGAAGGTAGTTTCCAAGCTGTGGTTGGCAGATATCTGGAAACCCTTGGCGTACTCCAAAGGTGTATGTGCAAGATAACCAAGAAGTGTTAACTTATTCTCAGAAAGCTTCAGATCACTCAGTGGGGATGGCACATCCCCTGGAAATATCTGGAGTTCTGAAAATTAGAAAAAAAAACCATTGGAAACCACTACTGTAGGAAATATCTGGGGTCTCTGGAGTCATGCTGTGAGGAGTACCAAAATCCTGTCTCTGCCTTGACAGGGTTTCTCTGTGGCTTTCCTACAGGCAACTCTTTATGTCTAATAAACTGGTTCTACTCCTTTTTAAGACTTTTTCGGTGACAGTTTATGGAGGGTGAATATATGACCAGCAGAAGTGATGAACATGTCCAAGTTATAGGTCTGAGGATCACATGCTGCAGACAATAATAAGCACATCAGTAGAAAGCACCATAAATACTTCAATTTCCTGCGCTGTTGGATTGTATAATACTCTCTAGCTCTTTGCGAACAGATTACTAATTCTTTATAGACTAGTCACGACCGAAATCTTGGGTTTATGTGGGACCAATAAGTTGCTACAGGCCTGGAGAATTGCCCAGGCTGAGGTTTTGCTGTTTTGATTCTATGAAATTATTTGTCTTCTGCTAAAACAGAAGGCTCCCTAAAGCTCGGGGATACAGCCACAAAGAAAAGGGAACAAGTTTGATAAAGACTCAGCAGTCCCTTTCCCGGCTGAGCAAACTGAGAGTTGCACATTTATTTATTTATTTATTTATTCATTGATTTATTTATTTATTCATTGATTTATTTATTTAACTTGGATTACTCTAACAAAGCCAGTATCTAATCCAAGACCTTTGGGCACCCTCACACATCATTAACAACACACTGCCCCAGCAGTGATAGGGGCATGAGCCCAGGAGGCAGAAAATGTCCTCAGCTTTATGACAACTAACCTCTGAGCCTCTCCAAGCACCTTATGAAAGCAGATGGGATGTTTCGGTATCTGTTCCACCACCGTCCATCGGTTTCTGAAATGTCAGCCACTTGCAAGACCTCTCCTCCAGCTCTCTGAATCATTTTCTTGGGAAGATGCTCCAAGAAATGGAAATATTCCTATTCTGTGAACACAGCACACAAGAGACCTAGTTAGGCTGTGAGTGGCTTGCTTGGTTGTTTGCAGTAGCACAAGGGGTAACTCTTCTGTAGGGCAACTGTTTAAAGGAAAAGACTTGATAAGACCACAATTCCTACAGATACGGCGCTCATTTGTTCATCAGGACAATTATTAAAAACACAAGTTGGCTATGTCAGCTCACGGTTTTTGGAGAAGTTCATCTGACAGATATTCTGCAGGGAAAAAAGTTGCCCAGCGTGTCAGAGAGTCCTGGCAAGCACCCTGAGACGCAGGAAATGAGAGCAGAGAGAAACTGCAAAGCTGCGGAGAGGCTGCTCTCCTGCCAAGCATGCAAAAGAAAGCCAAGCATGGCCGAACATCCTGGAAAAAGAATCGCCTCCCCGTTTCTGACCAACATGGCGAGAGAAATGGCAACCTGTTGGCAAAAGGTTCCCCCAGGTTCTAGAGCATGAGTTGACAATTTCAATGGAAAGGGCGGACTTCCAGCTTTAGTGATGTTTCGTTAAATATGTAGCCTGGCTGATGAGCTGGGATAAAAATGGAAGGCTGTAAACATCCCTTGATCAGCTGCAAAGCTCCCATTGACGTCACTGTGATGAGTGCACAGAGATCAGGGCCAAAATATGGGCTTTTTGTAGTACAGAATATGAATTTGTTATTATTTATTATTTGTTGCCTACAGCCTTGCTCTGTGGGAGTGTCTTCTGCCTTTAATGACTGCCAGCATCTTTTCCTTTGTTTTCTTCTTGACTTTTCCTTGGTCCCTTTCTAGAGCTCTCCCCTTCTCCTTTCTTGCATCTCACCTCCCTTTCTGGAGGTTTCCCACCCGCTCATCAGTGGAACAGTCAATGCTTCAGATGTCTTCATTCGACAGTAAGTCAACACTTCCCTTGTCTAAAAAACATGTGGAGATGTTCTTCTTCTCCACTCCCCTCTCCCTCCCAAGCCTTTAGAGTCACTGAATGGTGGTTTGGTGATGTCTCCAGAAAGTGTTTCTGTCTCAGCACCCAATGATAACATTTGGAAGTTTCTCTGTGCAGTTTCTCTGGGGGATAGAAACTCACACCCTGTTTCGCACCTGCAACTTGAAATTAGGTACAGTATGAACACGCTGCATGAGCCAGCTGTGAACGCCAGGCGCCCGGAGGCAGACAACTGGCTGGGTATCAGCTGCTGCGAGTTGTATGGCACAAAACCTCTTGTAACGTAAAGCTCTTGGTTGAGGTTTGGAGGGCAAAAGGTTATTCTGTGCAGAGAAACAAAAGCCTGAATGTTTTGTATCACTGGTTCCAAATGCTCAGAAGTCATGAAGCAGCAATCTCTTCCTCTTTCCCTGGCACACATCTTCTAGTTGGCTTAAAAATCATGAGTTTAGGAAGAAGGGAGATAATTATGGATTGGTTTTATTTCTTCTCTGGCTTTTGAAAGCAGAGCATTTTCTACCAACAGACGGGCTAGATCCTCACTTCTGTTTTGAAAAGAAAACTGAGACTCTCCAATGTCATATCACTCTGGCTTTGGATCTATAATATCATAAGAGTCAGAAGACAATCTTAAACAAGCCCAAAGGTTTTCTAATCAGAACTCAAACCAGCTGGCTGCAATAGGGTTTGAACTTTGTACCATCAAATGTAAATTAAAATTATCAATGAAGAAATATATTGATTCTACAGCAGTCCACCTAACATAAATGTGTAGAAGAGAATGAGTTTTACTGATCAGTTCCTTGATCCCAGGAGACAGAGCACCTGCATCCTATTTGGAGCTCTGCCATTATTTGAAAATTTGCCCATCAACGTCCAAAACGATGTTATAATAACAAGTCCTTTCCTCATCTCTAGTTTCTGTGATTTTATGAGTACAGCCCTACGCTGTCTAAACTTCTTGGGAAAACATACAGGGCATGCCCATGACCGTGCTTTCGAAAGAATTTGTGGGATTATGTCAGACAGTTCCCAGTGAGCCAACATCAAAGATATTGGGTTGCAGTTTTTAATAAAGCTTAACTGATTGTGACAGCTAGTTCATTCAATATTTTTGAGCTGACAGGATGGATTGGAGGAAATACCCAATTACAGGAGATTATGCGTGTATAAGGACAATGGATGCTGCTGTGTATTATTTTTAGTGAACATTAGAAAAATAATAAATTGAAATAGAATTAAAGATGGGGCTGTAAAGGAAATCAGATCTGAACATGGCCGTGATACCTACAATTTCAGATTATCAAGGGACACTTTGGTTACACAAACAGCATGAGATGTATAGATAGAAGACAGATAGATTGAAAGATCACTACATATAACATGTAGTCATCTAGGGTGGAATTGACACCTACTACTTCAGTGACAATGCAGAGTTTAGGTCAAAAAAAGGCTATTTAAACAGTTACCACACAGGGCTGCCTGACTCTCAAAATACTTTAGGTTGCATTGACGTCTCCTAAATTCAGGAGGTCTACAGTGGAGCAAAAATTCAGTGGCAATCTGAACTTTTACAGCACCTGGAAAGAAAGAGACACCTTTTTTTCTTTTTTTTTGGACCTACAGTACACCAACATCACTGGGCCCCAGCAGAGAAGGACTTGGGAATACTGGTGGATGAAAAATTGGACATGAGCAGGCAGTGTGCTCTTACAACCTAGAAAGCCAATTGCATCCTGGGCTGCAAGAAAAGCAGTGTGGCCAGCAGGTTGGGAAGGTGATTCTGCCCCTCTGCTCTGCTCTGGTGAGACCCCATCTGGAGCACTGCGTCCGGCTCTGGGGTCCTCAGCACAGGACAGACATGGACCTGTTGGAGCGGGTCCAGAGGAGGCCACCAAAATGATCCAAGGGCGGAAACACCTCTGCTATAAGGAAAGGCCAAGAGAGTTGGGGTTGTTCAGCCTGGAGAAGAGAAGGCTCCGGGGAGACCTTATTGCAGCCTTTCAGTACTTAAAGGGGGCTTATAAGAAGGATGGAGAGTCTTTTTACCACGGCCTGTAGTGACAGGACAAGAGGCATGGTTTTAAAGTAAAAGAGGGTAGATTTAGACTAGATATAATGGAGACATTTTTTACAGTGAGGGTGGTGAAACACTGGAACAGGTTTCCCAGAGTGGTGGTAGATGCCCCATCCCTGGAAGTATTCGAGGTCAGGTTGGACAGGGCTCTGAGCAACCTCATCTAGTGGAAGATGTCCCTGCCCACGCAGGTGGGTTGGACTAGATGATCTTTAAAGGTCCCTTCTAACCCAAACCATGCTATAATTCTATGATCACGGGCTGCCTCCTGCCTCTGCCCTGATGCAAGCTGAGCTCTGACCCCACCTGCCAGTGCTCAGCAGCACTTTCCTTGGGAGACCTAACCTCTGGACTTTGGGGACACCCTTATCACTGAGCTGTAAGCAAGACTGCAGCAGGGATGCATTTCAAACTCTTACTGGAAGGGAGTTGTGTTTTCAAGTGGTTGTTTTATTTTATTGCTTCAGTGATCATTGTTTGTAACCTTCCCCTCTGTTCTCTTGACAATAATTTTGCCAAAAATGATGCTTCTCCCAAAAGCTGTTACTGCAGACCCTTTAATCCTGTTCTTTCTGGAGTCTCTATTTTACCCTATGTACTAGGCCCCATATTTTGTTTCCAATGCTTTTATGAAGAGTCTCATAATCACACACAATTTATCTCAGTAGTGCAGTCAAAATCCAAATCTTTTGGGGGGGGTTTCTTTTTTTTCTTTTTTTTTTTTTTTCCCTATGTGTTTTGTTTGTGATGATACAACAGTTAGTTTGGGGTGCTTTGTTTTCTTGGAACATATTTTAGGAGTTCATGAGCCTAGTGTTTCTTAAATGTGCTCCAAAACTTACTGTCTTTCCTCTCTTCCTCCGTCGTTAGCCTTCTCCCCAATTACTAGTTAGTAAGAGACTTTACCAATCCAACAAAGGTTTTTCTCACTTCTTTCTGCAGCCATTTCTTTTAATCACTTTTTTCATTAATATCCACACATCTCACTTTGTACTCCTTTGTTTTATGAACATTTCTTGCTACTTCTCTTTCAGGAGATATTTTTTAGCTCTATTTTATATTTTCTTTGGTTTCTCTTCTTTCTTTTATGCAGTGCCACAAACCCTTATTAATCCAGATGTTAGGTATGCTGTCCATGAATCCAACCAACTACAGTCACTGTAGTGCAAAGACCAGAATATGCCCATGTTGACTTCCTGTGGTGGATCTTAAGCCTCGTAGAGTGTGAAATCTGTTCTTCAGCTTAGTTCAAAATTTCTGCTTCAATGTTTTTTTTTTCTGTTTTGACAAGGTTCAGTTTGACCTGGGAAGATCACGTGTCAAACAGATTTTTCACCCTCAGAATAACCATCAAATTAAGCATCAAATGGCAAAATCCACACTGAACAGATTTTGAAAAGGCATTTGACAGACTTCCTTATGATTCAGTTTGGGACACCCTGAAGTGTTGGGGTACTCCAAGAAAAATAATCAACATCATCAAGTCTTTTTTTGGTCAGAGGGCAGCCTTCATGGGTCAAGAAAAGCAGTCTGGAGCCTATGTCTTAAGTCAGATACTGATGTGAGATAAGGATGAATTATATCACCTGCCCTGTTTGGTACCAGCACTGACTTCTCTAAGGGAAAGCAAATTCGGTGCTGGAGTAGATGACCAAAATATGTCATTTTTGCTGATGGCAGCTCTCTTGAGCAACAGCTCAGCTGCTCTGCAGGCAGGAACCAAACCATCCTCCAGCAATACAAAATCCAATGTGAGGTTAATAGCTTGTGATGAAAATAAGAAGACAATGAGATTCCCAGCAGTTTCCAGCTCAAAGATTGTCTTTTAGAGGGCAAAAGGTTACAAAAGGTGAACTTATTAATGTGCCTTGGCAGAATCATGATTGGCGAGGAAATTCAACAGGAAATAATATAATGAATTGGCAAGGCAGTCAGGAGCTTGGATCACTGAAAACCTACAACCGACAGATCAAACTCTGGCTCTTCAGCTCAGATGTTCTTTCCACCTTTACACACAGATGTGAATGCTGGAAACCCACCAAAGGTATAAACAAGATATCTCAATGCTTTGGAAAGCAAATGCCCTAGGAAAACAAAACAAAACCCTGAGGATTAAATGGAATGAGTTTGTAAGAAATAGTGGGATTCCTCAAGCTTTTGACAGCCCCGTATCTCCAGCAGGATGTATTCGAGCTATGTGAAAAACGCAAAGCCAGAGCGTCTGCCACAGCAGGTGGAACAGTAAGCAGCAGCAGAAACATATGAAAGGAGTTGGCTGAAAGAATAGAAATATCAAAACCCAGTCAATTGCGGAAAAAATAGGTGAGTAAATGACAAGGAGGACATGCAGAGAACAACAGAGGGTAGAGAAGAATGGAGAACTGTTTTGAACTTTAAAGTTTCATCTATACTAGCAAAAAATTATGGCCAAGAGCCAGGCTTGAGCAATGGTCTGATGACTTGTCAATATGGTTATTGAATAATGAATGCTGGAGAGGACCTCTGGAGGTCTCTGATCCAACCCCCCGCTCAAAGCAGGGTCAACTTAGATTAGGATGGAGATTTCACAAACTCTCTGGATCCCAGTCCAGTGTTTGGTTATCCTTAGGGCAAAAATATTTTTTTCCCTAATATGTAATCAGAGTTTCCCTTATTGCAACTTCTGTCATTGCCTCTTGCCCTTCTGCTGTGCATTTTCAAGAAGAGTTTTTCTCCACCTACTCCGTATCTTCTTGTCAGGTAGCTGAAGAGAGCAATAAGATCTCCCTCCCTTAGCCTTCTCTTCTCTTCTCCTTATGGGTTTAGCCAAGTCCAAGTAACAGTCTCCCAAGAAATGCCCAGCCCCTGTTCAGAAGTTAACTTCAGTCAAGGACTTTTCCCAGTAGGGAAGATGGGCAAGACCATCTTACTTTTTGAGGCAAGTTAATGTAGCTATTTGGATGTGAGGCTTCTCCTGTTTCAGTTATTTGTGTGCACAAAACCCGCTTAGCTCTTGATAATGTGATGACGGGGTTGAACTCAAAGTGAATTGAACAAATTCCCATGGGATGAAGGAGAGAGAGGGAGAAGTCCCACCACAGAGTCTATAGGACAGTTGCAGCCTTGAGAACAGGAAGATCGCAGGTAAACCACCTGGCTGCCAAATCTGCAAGAAAAACGCCATGAAGCGAAGTCAGGAAACAATCCAAGAACTATAAAGCAGTGGATAGTTGAGCCATGACTACCTTTGAAGATCTGGGCCTATTTTGGAGCGGGATTCCCTGACATCCTACAGTGACTGGGAGTCAGTTGGCCTTGGCAACACCTTCTTGTGCACGTGAGATGTATACTCAGCTCACCAGGGAAAGTTTCAGGCCAGGGAGGCTTCCAGGGCCTCTTGCTTCAGTCTTCAATATGAGAGAGAAGAAAAAGTGAAATACAGCCTACTGTTAGCTTTTCTTCTCCATGGTGAGCAATGCCAGAGGACCCCTGAGAAGCTTGAAGGATGCTTTAAATAGTGTTTGCAGATAACTGCTTCTGGAGTTCCTCAAGAGTGTGTTTAAAATGGAGGCAATGCATTTCTGTGTTTTGGAATAGCTTTCAACTTTCAGAGTAACTTTTGAGCACAAGAAATGCACCTTACCAGCAGCTACATACTTCAATCCAGCTAGATGAACATGCATGCAGAAACAAGCTTTTAAAAAAATCAGGACTCGGTGCTCAGCAGTATGAAAAGGAATGAGCTGTTAGCCAAACCTGATGAGCAGGATACAGTCCTCCAGCAATAGCAGCTGAACTTGCAGCAGTCACCAGCTGGCATAAATTGAAATAGCTCAGCCTCAGTCTCCAGGTGATATAAATCAGCTGAGTTCCAGCACAGCTGATCTTGGTGTAGGGGATAAATCTGTGTAGTGTTCACACTGGCTCTTTCTGTGTTGGGGGTAGGTGCATCTGATCCTCTAGGCTAGGGAAGGTCTTGGCAAGCGTGGCTTTTTCTCCTCTTCTGCTGTTGGTGGGCTGAGCATACCAACCTACAGCATTGCTATAACATAAGGAGGGAGGGAAAGGCAGAAGGGAGGCAAAAGAGACGCAGAAAAAAAAGAAATTTAAAAAAAAAATCTGTGAGATGTGAAAAGGGAAAGAAAAGGAGATAAGGAAGAAATGAAAAAAGAGAGGAAAATATAAGGCAAGTAAAAGGGAAATATGGACAGTAAAAAGAGGATAATAGCTGGTATGGGGGAGACTTAAGGTGTCAAAACAGCATGACTTGAGGAAGGGCATATGAAAGAAAGAGAGGGAGGATGGAGTGAGGAATGACTGGGAGGAGGAGAGTGGCTGCATCCTTCCCCAGGTTGGGGGAGGAGGGAGGTGGTGGCTTTTTGTTATTTTTCCTTCAAAAAGACTATTTACTGAGCTAGTGGTATCCCCAGCCAGAGCTCAGCTAAGTAATTTGTCTATGTCCCCCAGCCCCTCCCATGCAAGCCCGCCTGCCATCCACGTGCGATCTGTTTTGACAAAAAACAAAGCCGAAGTCTCGGCGACCCTCTCCGTGGCCCCCCACTCCCTCCCACACGTGTGCACGCACACGTTAATTCCTAACCAAACAATTCAGGGGCTGTTGGCTGGGTGCGTGTCCTTTGGCTGCCCTGGTGTAACCCCCAGAAGCAGCGGAATTAAGCCCTTCTCTTTAAATATTTTTGAATGATTCGCTCCAGTGAAAAGTGAAATCTGGAAAAATCCTGCCGTGTGCAGGATCTGTCTGAGGCCTCCCCTGAAGCCCCAAATGCCACTAGAACCTTCACCTCCCCTGGGACCAGCGGCCGAGACCAAAAAAACTCCTCCTGGGCCCCCTTCCAGCTTTAAAAATATATTATTTATAGTACACAAATAGCCAAGGGGAGCTTTTGTTTGTTCTTTCCATCTGTCCTTTGCAGCACTGAAATCCAGCCTGCAAAGGGATGCTCAGGGCACTAAAGGTGACGGCCATCTGTGGCAAAAGCAAGGCAAGGGGAACTTCTTTTTATGTGGGACTTGGTGTTGCAAGTGGCCACGAAGACATAGGAACTGTTTTCAAACAGGCTAACGCAGTCACTGCTCATCGCATCTATCTGGAAAAGGACTTTTCTTTGACCTTTTCTTTTTCCCAGAAGCTGGATAAAAGCATGCCTTTCAGAAAGCTGTAAAATCTTATCTTCAAGTGAGGATAAATTCATTCGTTTTCCTCACCGTGTCCTTCCCTTTTTGGGAAATTCATAGGAAAATATAAGAAGGCCCACAGTTGTAGGATAATATATCTTTCTTCCTTCGCCCTGCCTTGGAAAATTACTTCCCGACTCACATTTGTTAGAAGCTGGCATGGGTCCTGAAGCCGGCAATTTTGCAGGAAAATGTTGCGGGTACCAAAAGAGATCTAAATAAGCCAGGTCTAAACATTTTGTTGATTGTCTATAAATGAGCCTCCTCTCTCGTCCGTGCTCTGGTCGCAGCTGACTCCCACACGTGCTCCTCTGAATCGTTATCGTGCAATTCACCTCTTTTTGTCTTTTGTCTTTGTTCTTTGTAAGAATAACAGTCCTAAGACTGGAGACTTCTTGGGAGTATTGACTTCTAAAGAAGCGTGACGGTTCCCTAAATACTCTTTTCTTCTCTAACTTTGCTCTCTCTGGGTCCAGGGGATTGTGGGGCGTGGATATAAGTCTGAATTTCATGCCTTGACACTTGCAAACCATAGAAAAACCAAACCTTGAAACCAGCCTCTCAAATACGGGGCCAGTCAGGTCAGTGGTAGCAGAGCATTACAAGCAACTCCCAACTGTATGACAGAAAGAACCAAAAAACTGTGATTTAAGCGCAACATTGCTTCAAAGGCAGAATCCTCCTTTGGCTCTGGGGCAGAGGTGTGGGTTAAAACAAGCTTTGCCTACAATGCAAAGACCTGAGGGTGCAATACCTAACGCATTGATGTTTTCTGCAGTTCAAAGTGCCTGAAATGATGTGGGTCGAGCTTGCTAGCATGGTGTTTTCATCTGTGGACATATCTGAGGGCTGTATTGCCCGTCCTATGGCATGGCATGAGGTCTTGTGGCTGACCATGCAAGGTGCAGGAAGAGGTTGGGCATACAGATGCAGAAATGCCCCCATCTCACACTTGCTGTCTCTAGGAAGACGTCTGTGGTGAGAACCACCATTAGTCATGCACCAGTCTGTCTTGGAGAAAATTACCTATTAAATGCAACAGAGTGAAAGAATAATAAGTGCAGTGTGCCTGATCAGTGGAACAGGACCAGGCAGAGAAATAGGGGATCAAATATTTTGACTGTGCAGAGGACTGTCTCTGTTCTTCAGTTGCATGCAAACATAGGCCAAGCGATGCTCTGTGAATGCAGCCATCCCAGATGAGATCTCTGCGCTGTTAAATGCAGACTCTGCCTCTGTCTTTAGCCAAAAAATATTGCACCTGTGTGAACATTGGTTTTGATCTTCCAAAACACCTTCCATATATGTATTTCCGAAGTCTGCTGCCCTTTGACCATGTCCCCCTGCTCTTTCCTGACCTCTCCTTCTGCACCTGGATCTGCAGACTCTTGCACTGGTGGTTTCTTCACTGGAACAAAAAGGTGTGTTAGATGCGTCCTGGCCCTGGGCTTATCTTGTACTTCTTGAAAGAAAAAGAGGAGAGCTTTGAAAGTTTTGATACAGGATCCTAAATGTCACCACACTGCAGAGCTAGACAAGATCATGCTCCCATGAGTGAATCTCTCCCTTCTGACCACGTCCTCTCAAACTGTGGTTCACCTAAATTCACTCTGACCCCAGCTCTTGTGTATTTACCTTTCTCTTTTCTTCAGCCTTTGAATAGAGGGTGTTAGCATAACGTGTTTGACACCCCCTTCCCTCCCCTCCAAAGTCCCTTGAGAGAGAATGAACACATCAACACCTAACACTGACTCAGAGAGGCTGGGGAGGCTGTTGATTCTAGGTTGCAAAGATTGCTAAAATTAAACAAACAATATGCTAGACCAAAAAAATGTTCCTCAGTTCATAACTCCCTGGATCCACTTACAAAAACTTAAGCTCACCAGAAACCAGATCTTTGTTTGGAGAGGGAAATGCGGAAGGGAAACACTAAGATGTTAGTTGACACATACAGAAAAAAAAAAAAAAGGTGAATAGAAGAACATGGAACCAGAAAGTCCTTTATGGGCCAGTGAATCTACCCCAGGCAGACCCAGGCAACCACAACATATCATTGCTTTCCTAAAGTGATCAAGCCTGTATTTAAAATGTTGAGGTTATTTGCTCCAAATAGCCTTCTTGGAGGACAACAGCAGAATCTCCTTGCTCCCGCGGTCACAAACTTTCATGTCCAACCTAAATTTATCCACAGCCAGTTTAGAGCCACTTTGCCAGCACTGCTTCTCTCTTCACTGTTTCATCATCCATGTCTGTGACTAGAAAACAATCACAACTTTCTTAGCTCTCATTTTGCCAAGTCAGATAAATCAATGTTACGTAGTCCCTTCTTGGAAGACAATTTCTCTTTTTCCTGATCCTCCATCTAGTGTCAATTCCCTCTGTTTGGGTGATCAAAAATATCCAGGACTCAACGCAAGGTCTGAGCATACCTACAAGAAAGGCATGAAGACTGCCTCATCGCTGTTGGAAGTATCTTGCTTGATACGTCCCTCTTGAATAACTGAATTTTGCTAAAGAGGCATTGCTTTTTCAAAATTAATTAGTATGCAGAGGGATTTTTTGCATTATGCCCAACTGAAAAAGCAGAAATTTTGGCTATAAATCCTGAATTGCAGGGCTTTACATTGCTGTTTTCATTATGCCACTTGCCAAGGCCATGCATTTCTTACTTCCTATCCAATATTGCAGACTTTCTCTGTAATGAAAGTGCTTCCCACCTCTCTCTCAGTAGCAGATTTCATCAGAGCACACCCACTGTTCTGAGGGAGGTTATATTCAATAAACTTGGTTCCAAAAATTATCCTCGAACTGCTCTATTACACTAACTTCTTTCAAGTCTTACAAAGTCTCTTTTGACAATACCTATTCTTGTCTCCTTTTTAGACAGTTTTTTTGTGATTTCCATTTACTATTTAAATCTCTTCCTTCTTAACTAAAGACATCCCATGTGGCACCCTATCAAAGTCTTTACTGAACTCTGGACATACAAGATCAGCTTCGTTTCTTTTTTTGAGAAAATATTTCACTTCCGTCTTCCTGAGATAAGAACAGTAGACACTAAAATTTCCCAGAAAATTAGTTTTCCTGTTTTTAAAGCTAGGAGTCACCTTTGCTGTAGTGCAGTCAGACTGTTCTAGTCCCACCTTGACAAAGGTTTCTAAAATCCATGTTATCAGGTTTGCAGGTTCATGTGCCAGTTCCTTTTGCATTCAGGGACAGAGAAGATCCAGTCTCCTTTCTCCCCCGCTCAAGCTCTAATAGTTGCCTAGACCTTGCTTCACCCCCACCTCATACTCTGCCTTCACTGAATCTCAAAATCATTGAGTTTGGAAGGGACCTTTGGAAATCATCTAGACCAAGCCCCCTGCACAAAACAGGGTCAGCTAGAGCAGGTTGCTCGAGACATTGTCCATTTTGAGTATCTTCAAGGATGTCAACTCCCTTACTCATTCCTGTGTACAGCAACACCATTTTTAACGAAAACTCAGACTTTCTTTTTTATATCATGCTCAGAGCACCTTGTTTTCTAAACTATACTCAATGAATAGTGGCTGCATTTCTTATTCCTATATTGTCTTTTTATTGGCATAGTTGAAACCTTCAACTCTTTATTTTAATACCTCTTATCATGGACCAGATCAAACCCTTCCTGACAATGCACACTTAATCCCAAAAGCCTGCTAGTCTCCCAGGTAGAGATTTCTTGTCTAATCAGTCTACTTTATTGTTCTTGTATTTTTTGTCTTTCTTACTATTTCAAGATTCCCTGATTATTTCTATTTTCTTCTGCAGGAATTTTGATCTGGTTTCATGTTCCTTTTCCAGGAGATTCAGGTTCTTCACATTCAAAAAGTTCCAGTCTTCTCCTGTTTTTCCTTATTTACGCAGAGCACTCACTGTGGTCAGTCAAAAACTGTGCAAATGTTTGTGTGCTAATGAATGAGTTGGGGAACAAAATGGAAGACCTGGAACTACGAGTTCAGGGTACGAAATCAGACATTAAAGTGAAAAAAGAAACTTGGTAGAAAAAATAAGAAGGTCCGTTCCCAAGAAAGGCCAGAGATAAAGGGGAAATATTTACAATATACATTTATGATGTGATACACTGGAAAGAAAGAAAAATTGATTTTTTTTTGTCAAAGTAACTTCATAGGAAGCACAGCAGAAGGGGTAGAACCAGGAATTCTCTACAGACAGTGAAGTGTAGACCTAGATGAAGACAGAAAACTCGACAAGATTATAAGACAGAGAAAGTCTACAGAGAGTCATGCTGTTATGAAAGGATTTAGTTTCATCTCTCTACGTCTACCTACCTAGCTATATGTTCAGGAAACTCATTGCTGAAGTGTGATAGCCTATAAGTTTCATCACTAAACTGTCATTGAGTATGTTCACTTCTTGCAAGAAAATGCTGTACACAGAGAGCCAAGGTACAGTTGAAAGAGGTGAGGAAAACTCTGTTGAGAAGGTTCTTCCCTCTTTCCTTGTCATTTCTAATGTGTGTCTTGCAGGCACATACTGATTTACAATGGCATAGTTCAATCATACGAAAACTATCCTGAAAGACAATAACGCTATTATATTCTAGCAATACGCTGCTTTCAAGTGACCTCTTTACATCCCTGTTTCAATCCTAACTTGGAAATCCTTTTGGTTGCTAAACATAAATTCCCAGCCCTGTGCAGCCACAAGCTCTTTGTTTAGAAGATAAAGGAATGAATCACTTTAGAAATGCTCAAGTGGTTTACAATATGCAATGAAAAATAGACATTGTGTTTAAAATAGATGGCTGTACAGTGTATTTTTTTTTATAAAATTGTGTTTTGCAACTCATATCCCATAGAGGACAGCAAGCTGACAGCAACAGAAACATGAATCCAGGGTGAGTCAGGGTCAGTTTAGTTTCAGTACATGGATCACTCCAACTCCTCTGAGAATGGTGCTGTTCAGGAACTTATACACCAAAAAAACCCTCACCCAACCTTGCGAGCGTGTGTGTGTGTGTGTGTGTGTGTGTCTCCTCATCCCCAGGACATAACAACTAATTTTTTGTCCATTGGCTCATTTGTTTATAGCACGTCCTGGATGGCTCTATCACATGTCTTCCTGACTCAAGGCCACAGGGTTGTGAGGGTAAGTCCCCTCCCTGCAGGCTGAATTCTTCCCTCTGGAGCACAGGGAGGTTCACGGTAGGGTTAGAAGAGACGTGAGCCTGGCGTCAGGTCACCATGACACAGCACCAGACAATGCAGAACTCGTCTTGTTCTATGAGTCCCTGCAAAAAGCATCTCCAGACCCAGAAATTTATTGTTGGGGGTAATTAATTCCTCAGGTTGTGAAAGTATGGGATAACACACAGATCCTGGCACGCTTTATTCATGTGTTCTCTCTCTTTCCTCTTCCCCCCCTGTTAGTGTGCTTCCTGAGCATCAGAAAAAGGTTAAAAACATGAATCCTGAGTTTTTAGAAGCTTTGGGAGTCAGAGAGAGTTCAGTGTGCAGTCTGGATCTTGGGAGAGCTGCCTTCAGTGCCTTGTCCATAAACTCTGTGTGTGGTCTCAGCAAAGTCACTGAAAGTCCAGATTCTTCCACCTAGATGAACTGCCTAAGTTAAGAGCCAAAGATCAGATTTGCAACAACTCTTTTGAGCTGTCGAAAAGTGAGATGACTAGACAGGATGGTTGGCTAGATTCTTCATGTGATCAGTAGACAGGGACTGAGTGGCTCCAAAGATAGACTCGGATATATGGTGGTGTAAGTCACGCCTTGGTGTTACCACTGTTCAGGGGGGTCTAAGTTGCATGTTGTTCTTTCCCCATGGAGAACCAAGTTGGGGCAGGTTACCAATGTAAGCACTTCTGGTAGGATCTCAGAGGTAGCGGGGAATCGATATGGGTGTTAGAAACGAGCATCAGGGTACAGTCCCAAGACTGTTGGACCAGCTCCAGGAGCAAACTGGTAAGTCCCCATGGCACACTGCTCAGCTGTGGTGTTTCCAGTCTTCCTGCTACAACAGAGCCATCTCTGATGCAACAGGAAGAACAAAAACCTCAGCATCCTCCTGGCATTGAGCAAGAGGTCATATACTTTTAAGGACAAACTGGCTCTAAGAGTTCTGATAAAGCTCAAAAGACACCACTGAATCAGCCTGCCTCAGCAAGCCGTGCAGGTTTCCTATGGCTTGATAGAAACTCTGCCTGACAGGCCAAGGAACACCTTCACACTGTCACTTGAGGGTGCAAAAAGTCTCATAAATTGCAGCTCTTCAAAAGGACTATTATTTAAGAATCAAGCGTCACTTCTGGTTTCAGTGCAGCAACTGCCCAAAGCTGTTGCAGATTTAACAGTAATCTACATTTGCATTGATCATCCCATGCTCTCATCCTGGCACATTACTGGCAAGTTTAACTTCGAAGGCTCCCCCCAGTAAAGGCATGCTTTAGCTCATCCTTTTTTTGCAGAACTAACTCTGGGACTATCCCATTTCTACATGCTCTTCATGCATGGCTGAGATGATACCTTCAGCCCAGGTGATTCTAGGGAGCAAAGTTTCTAATCAAAATGAAATCAGATCAACCAATTTCAGTAATACCACAAGTCCCTGCTTAAGGCTTGCAACACTAGTGAGTCTCTGCAGTGGCAGCCAGGTGTGGTGTGTTTAAGACATGTGTCTTGCTACTTATGTGCACACATAGTCCTACCGCATTGGAGGCAATTGCATGCTCTGTAATTTATCCTCAGGCAAAGTCTAGAATAAATACTTATGGTCCCTTGGAGTGCATCATATGGAGAAGTCTTTTTCAGATTCTATTCATTATGGATTGCAAAGTCTTGGAGTGAGAAACTCATCCTGTTTGTCTGGCATTTCTTCTTATCATGCCAATTTAAATGGAGTCACCGTAGTCCTCTCTGAATATTCATCCAGCTCCTGGAAACTGCCAAGCACAGCAGAAAATGTGAGACATTATAGAAAGAAAAATAACCATGAAAAGAGAGCTCTCTGATATCCCCAAACGACACAAGACAAATCACGTTTATGAACTGAACTAGGGAGGTGAAGGAGGGAGGGAACAGCTCCATTCGCTGGACCTAAACCCCAGGCTGAATCCTGAAGAAACCCCTTTTGAGTTATGAAAACACTGAGTAGACATTTATTCTGGTGGTGTTTCTTCCTCCACCCTCTCCATTTTCACATGCTCTGGTATTACTGCAGTCTTCTAGGATCAGACACAGAGTCACCACATCTCCGGAGAGCACTTCACTTTCCATTTGTCTTGAGCCAGCCATTATGGATTGTGAGTTTTGGAACCTGAGATCTTGCCTAAAGGGCTCTGAATAAGTGCCACGCTGAACCCTTTTGCCTAATAACATTTTTGCTTTGTTGAAACTAGACACGATGGAACCAGCCTTCCACAGTCTGCTTTGGACCATTTTGGTCATGTCTACACAGAATAGAGAAGCAGTGCACCTAAGTCCCCAAGACAGCAGCAAGCCTAGTTGGTACATCCAGACTGTGCTGCATATCTACTCTTGGTCCAGGGGGCTTATTGGTGCTCTGTGCCATGTATGCCACATGCAGACCTCATCCTAGCTCCTGTCGCAAAAGTAGAAATCTCTCAACTATGTAGAGATGCCTTTGTCCTTCCTCTCCCTGAGGAGCACAACTAGCCTGAGAGGTCATTTGAGCAAAACCAGAAGTCCTGCCTTCTTCTATCTTCACACAATTATTATCCCTGCTATTGACAGAGTAACAAAAGTGGTTTAGCCGCTTTGCAGACTTATAGCCAGAAAAGACTGTCCCTGCCGCAGGGAAGGAACAGCCTGATGACCCAACATAAAGAGGAACCACAGGGAGTGGGCTGGAAAATTACACACAGACTCAGTGGTGATGCTTCACACATGCCTGCCTAGTTAAAATACTATATCTTCAAAGTAATTGTTCCGGACACGTTTGTGGTATTCCTTCTACGGTTGGGAAATGCTCCTTCAGAAGGCAAAAGTATATGTGCTGGGGTAACAGCCACTAACTTCTGACTCAACTTTCTTAGAGCAAGCGATTATTTTTTCCCAGCAAACTGGGGTCTGTATGATTTTTTTCCTGAAACAGCAGGCCAGTGCTGTCAGCATTTTCTTTGAACAACAGTACAGCGCAGGGAACATTTGATTTTCCTAGTTATTTCCAGCTTTGCTGACCAGATACAATCCTTATCCCTTTTGAATGCTACTTTTTATAAACACATTGCAAATAAGTCTCAGTGTAGCAATATTGTCACAATACTGGAAAATCATGAATGGCAAAATAAGTAACTGAGATATTTCAGGTGTCCTGAAATGGGTTCATACATTCAGAAAGAGAGAAATGTGACCTTCTTGTATCATCTCTGTGTCTTTGTAGAGCTGAAATAGAAGAGTATACTGTACACCTCTTGTTTTAGGGATTTTAACTGTTGCAACACCTCAAACCCCTTTCCCCCCGCTTTTCCATATTGTAGATATTGACACAGAAGCTCCTTGTTGGAGCTGTTATCTCTCCCCTGTTCCAAATCAGCATCACATAGCAGTGGTGCTATGAAGTGGTGAGTGATGAGGAGTGGTGAGACCCAAATAAATCATCCCTCTTTTTGCTGTGTAGTCCTAGAGCTTTTTTTTTTCTTCTGAAAACACAGAGCTGCTTGTTCCTTTTGCCTGTAGAAGAAGTCAGCCTGAGCTCAAGACGAAGCTGGCATCAATATTATGGGCATGGTGTCTCTCAGACTTGCAGTTGGGAGTGGGAAAAGCAGCCATAATATTTCAAAACAAAGATCTGTTCCTACCCATCCTTCAACTGCAAACACAAAAGACATGCTGTGGTGGAGCACACGGGCCAAACGTCCTGTTTTGTAACTGCCACTGAAGTAAGTGGGGCCCACAGGCCTGGGCACTGGGCTGCAAGCAGCCAGGCTGTTTAATTGTTTGTGCGTTCCCTGAAGTAGTTTTTGGTGCATGTATAGCAACGCCCAACCCTGGTCAGAAGTTAGCTCACATCAGCTCCAGCAGGCAGTTTGGATGGGGCCATGTTGTTGTTAACAGAAATGAATTGAAAGTGCAACCATACGGATGCAATCCATCACGTGTTCCTTGCCTTCCCCGCTTGAGAATGCTCTGTTGACCATTTTATTTATAAGAAAGGTGTAGCCTCTCTGTTTCAAGGCCTCCTTTGAAGCTGCCTGGCTTTTCTTGGTCTAGCTTGAGGACAAGGGCTTTTCTTCAGGTGACAAGGTGAAGCAAACGGTTCATCTGGTGGGGGTGAGAAAGGGTTTCACCCCTGAAAACAACACCATTTTGAGAATCAAACACCTTTGAAAACAACACCACTTCGTTCACCTTAAGAATAAACAACAGGGCTGTTAAAAATGTAACGGTGATCCCAGGCTGTTTCCAGATGAGTTATCTGCAGTAGACGGAGGGGAATACGAAAGCTTCTGCACAAGGTAGAGGTGAAAACCCTCCAGCGAGGTGACCATGGCTCTGTGGTGCAGAGGTCTGGTGAGCCGCATCCAAAATGATGGAATCCGAATGGAGTCATCCAAAACGAGGGGTATTGGGGTGCGGGAAAATGGCTCATCGGTATTGCCACAGCTGGAGAAAAAGAGTTTCTGTTTCAGCCTAGCAAAACAGAAGCCGATGAGGACCAAATTTCTCTTTATAAATAAGTTAAGGGGTAAATAGCAAGGAAGGAAAAGACCTGTTTAAGCTGAGGGATATGTTGTGCCTAAGACCAGATGGGAGTTACTCAGCGTGAGTTAACGTGGCTGGAAGGGAGCAGCAGGTCCCCGCCCGCCGGAGCAGGGAGAGGAGAGGAAGGAGGGCACGGAGCCTCCGCAGGTGAAGGAGCAGCGTGGGAAGGGCTCCCTGCGGCAGTGGATGTTTGCAGGGCGAGAGATCGGCTCAGTGATTCAGGAGAGGCTGCCTGCCCTTAAACTCCTAACCCAGGACTTCTATGTCTTGTTTATTGCCGTCTCTTCGTCATCCACCTGACATGCAAGTTACATTTAGAGGCATAAAAGGAACATGCCGCCAAAGCCAGTCAGGGCCTTTTTATTAATTACGAGGGTTTTTAACTAACTGACTGCCTCTGGGAAAAAAAGTATTCCATTTGTCCACTCTGATTGAAAATTGGGGATTTCCTCTAAAAATGACTAAAAATCTAGTATTGTTCTCTCCTTTCTTTCTCCACTCCCCACTTTTGTGCTGAAAAATATTTTACTTGGAGTCCTGATTTTTCTGCAGGAGCCCGCATTTTTTTTCTATTTTGTAGAAAAGTGAAAGAGATCGATTAAAGCATGAAAAAATAGTAATAAAAAAATCTCCAAAATGTTTTCAGAGGGCAGTAACAATTTCCCAGCCAAGCCTGCCAAAGACAGAAAGACAAAGATTGGGGAGGCAGCACATGCTGCCTGTAAATTTACCTTGATAAAGGAATTCCGTGCTGCCTCCCCTCCCGTACTGACCCCGCACACTGCCGAAGAGCTCCAGGCAGTCAGTGGGAAAAGCACGCGAGGATGTGTGCCAGGTTTAAACGATGACCCTGAATTTGGAGAAATGTCTCCCCGTTTCACCTTTCCTTACTGCAAAGTGCAGCTGATCACGCCTGGCGCCTGACCTCACAGGAGTGTCGGCAGAGCTAAGGCAACGTGCGTAAAAGACTTTGACCGCGAATAAGTGCTTGTCACTATTAGATAAACATTCTGAAAAGTTCATTCATATAAACATCTGCATTGTTACTTAGGAAATTCCTTTGAACTGAATAATACTTAGCCATTCAATATGACAAACATTGTCATGCTGAATGACCTCTTTTTGCCCCCAGAAAGCAATCAGACCCTGCAAAGGATCACTAAAACCCCAGCTCTTAAGTGAGGCCCAGGCACCATTGGGACTGGGCTTTATTTCCCCGGGGCTCAGACTCTCTATCCTTCAGAGAGAAGGAAACTGAGGCACCAAGCAGCTGTAGCAAGTGACATAGTCAAGGATCGAGTTGCGTTCTCCCCAGCCTGAATACACATCTGTCTCCAGTAACTAGAACTGTTTTAGGTAGCATCTCCAAGAAGCTTCTCTGTTTGTTAAAAATCAAAACTTTTCCTTGGCTGCCATTTGGGTGATGGCTCCTCTCCAGTTCTGGAGTTTAATTGAAAGGCTCCTTAAAACAATTAAATAAATACATGTATAAAGTAACTCCTCTGAGCCCTTTTCTCTACTACCCTCCAGATGCCCCTGATGAGTGGAAGCTTTACAGCTCACACACTGGAGGTTGTTGCCCACGTGAGTTTTCCTTTGTTTGGGTTATTCTGATCATCGTTTACTTTTACTCCTGGATTTCTTCCTGTTAGGAGCATGTGTCATTTCCTGATCTGCTCTTCTGACCTAATCCAGGGACATCGTGCCCCTCTTATCCTTGCAGGGGGGTAGCAGAGTTCATTGTGAAAAAGGATGCTGATCTGCTTTTGGCTGTTCATAACAGTGATGCACAGATCTCTGTAAATAATCTCTTGTTTCAAGATGACTAGAAAATTTCAGGCAAACCTGGAATACGGCATCTTCTGAAGGCACCAAAATACTTTAACAAACCTGAGTAGTAAAACATCTTGTACTGTAATTCTCCAATAGGATTGATTATGCCAGCTCATGAGCTCTTACAAAAGGCTTTCACGATTTAGTTGAGACAGCAGGAAAAAACAGCCATTTCTAGGAATACATTCTAGAAAGATCTGGCAGGGATGCTTGAAGGGGAATTGAGATTGGAGGTGTTGGGGGGGGAGGACTAGATCTCTGGATTTCAACCTCTGGGGCCATGGACACCTGGGGTTGGTGGTTTATTTCTAAGAAGCAGACCTCAGTCTGAAAGAAACAAGTTTGTGCTACTCAGAGATCTTCATGTGCAAAACTCCTGCAGGGAGTCACACCTCTAGAACATCTTCGGGGATCCACAAGGTGAAAAAAGATTGAAAAGCCCTGGAATAGGCAACCTCTGCTGCTCCTATTAGCCCAGGGTTTTCCTTACCCATAGCCTAACACAAACCTCACTGAGATGCTTCGTGTGCTAAAGATCTTCATAGTGGAGACCAGAAGTCCTGGACCAGCTGAGGGAGGACCCCTGCACACCCCCCCAGGTGCATGATGTGCAGCTGATAACTTCTGATTCCCTGCAGCAGAGGGCAGCAATGACACACACACAATAGCCACTTAATTACAATTGGATTTGGAAAAAATACATATGTGCAATGTGCCTAAAAAAAAAGTGGGGGGGGAAAAAAAAAAAGGAAAAACCCCCTAGCTCCACTATAATAAGATCTAAGGTCAGAGTTTTTCTTTATTTTTGCAGTGACTGATTTCATTAACATCCAAAATAGTGGGAGGAGAGCAAGAAGGGAGACTGCAAGGAAAGGGGATGTGGCACTACAGTCATTGCAACGGAGCAAGTACCCACAGCCATCGATTGCAACAAGAATTCTGGTGACCTTGTTGTTTCCCTGGAGGGCTTGAAATTAAATAGAGCCCAGGGAAAGATTTACTAGCTTGGATGAAACCTGAACTAAACCAGCTCCTTGCCACCAAGTCTGTGGCTTTGGAGAAGCTGGATTATATTTAGGCTCGCCATCCCAACTCTCCTGGCAAAGCTATGGTCTCAAGAAAAAAGGCAGCCTTAAGGATCCAGCCCAAGGCTGCCACAGAGCCTACAGCTACTCGGGGTATATTGCCTGCGAAGGCATAATGCTGTTGGCATCCAGGCAGGGCTTTGGATTTAATTCTTTACAACACAGAAAGTTGGGCTGTAGGTACCAGTGCAAAGTGCTGAATGCACCAGTATAGATGACTGCACAGAGTGCAAGGCAATAAGAATCCAAGCTGGGAATGCAACTACACCTTTTCCCAAGAGAACTGCATGGGAAAAGCCAGAGATAACACTATGGATGGATTCTTTTAATTTAGAGATACTGCCAGGACAGTCTTCCATGTGGACATTCTTCTCTGGCCCTTCTGATAGCCTTTTCTCATCTCTTTTTACCCCACTTTTGGGATAGGAAACAACGCTTGTGACATCCTATCGCAGTGGTCATGATGTATTCAGCTCTGCGCTGCTCTCTGGAGTGACACCAGGCAGCCTGGACAAATGGGTCAGTGCTGGTTTAGCTCCACTCAGATTCAAGAGTTGCTGAAGAAGATGACATTTCCTTCTCACAAATGGCCTGGGGACAGCTGTAAAGCGCAGCCCAGCCTGCTAGTGCTGTGCAAGGGCCACCACCACTCTGTGACTTCTCCTGGCACATCAGAAGTGCAGCATGGAAGGGGAACAGCACAAGGGTCACTTCCAGCAGCTCCTGGGACTATGCACAGCTCTGAAATGGGGGTGTCAGTGCCAGGGAAACGCCTGAGCTCTGTCCTAGGGACTGACGGGTATGGCAGT
>NW_009207306.1:0-33145 GCF_000690835.1 Fulmarus glacialis | reverse complement strand
AGTAAGATCACAATGTACCAGCTGACAAAGAGACTGGGTTTTTTGTCAGACAAGTACTAGCCCAGATCTTCTCTCTAAGTGACTTGACTATGCTGTGGGCCATCAGGTGCACGCTGCAGCCAGCCGAACACCAGCAGAAAGCACGTTTCCACCTGTTCCTCCTGCAGCACAGATACTGTCAGGCGCTCCCCTTTCTTTGCATTGCAATTCCTTCTGCCTGTAGCTGAGATCTGAAGAGGTCAAAGGAAGAGGATAATGGAAATGCATCCCAGTCCAGTAGTGAACCTTGTTCTCCCTTCTCTGCCTGCAGATGTGCAACTAGAGAATAGGTTGTGCCTATTCAGAGCCCTGGTGGCAGACAAGGGGCTGGGAGCTCTGCCCAAACCAGCATCTGAGCTAGTAGCCTGAGCCACATAGGAGCACTGGGGGAAGTGACAGCGGTGACACTCCCTGCTGCAGGGGATGGAGGCCCCCATCTGCCCACCTGGCCTGTTGTCTAGGGAGGTTAGCTGCTTGGCAGGACTTGGATCTGGGACTTTGCAGAGAGACAGCTGAGGCTTGTCTCACTCTTGGACTATTACTCCCTGCTGTTCTTCCGTGTAGGCAATAACAATATGGTCATGGAGACCTGGAGCATATCAGGTTGGACTACCCAGCTCTGTTGGTGATGCGCAAGGGCATGGGGGCCAGGTGGTATCTCCTCAATTCTGTTGATGAAGAAGAAGGGCTTAAGGGATGGAAGGATCCTGTGGGTCAACAACAAACCGATTGTGCAGCTGGTGTTCACAACAGGGATTAGGTTTTTATGACCATAGGACCCTGTTTGAGGATGGAGGACTGCTAGGGAATGATGGGATATACCTGACCAAGTGGAGCAAAAGCATCTTAGCAAAAAGGATGGCCAACCTGGTGAGGAGATCTTTAAACTAGAAATAACGATGGAGGGCAATGACAACACAATCAAGTGAGGAAGTGGTGGACTAGTTTGGCAAGCAAAGGGTGATGTGAACAAAAGGGATCTCATGATAACAAAACACAGCTGAAGGGGGCTTACTCCAAGAGAGGCAAAAAGTCTGCATAGATCAACAAGGAGCTCCTGACAAAACTCAAATGTAAAAAGGAAGTATGCAAGAAGTAGAAGCAGGGACAAGTGATCCAAGAGAAATGTAGAGATGTCTGAGCATGCAGGGATGGGGTTAGGAAGCCAAAGCCCGCCTGGAATTGAATCCAGTGAGGGACATGAAGGGCAACAAGATGGGCTTCTAAAGGTACTTCAGCAGAGGGGAAGCCTGGAGCAAAGATGACTTACCTTCAGTGGAGGAGGATCAGGTTAGGGAACGCTTAAACTACACAGAGGCAAGACTGGGACCTGATAGGCTGCACCCATGACTGCTAAGGGAGCTGGCTGGCGGCATTTCAAGGCCACTCTTGATTATCTTTAAAAGACCATGGCAACTGGGAGAGGTTCCTGAGGAACAGAAGGAAGCAGATATCACTCCTCAAGAAGGGCAAGAAGGATTCGGGGAACAAGAAGTTTGTAAGCTGCACATTGACTCTAGAAAGGTGATGGAGCAAGTCCTCTCAGAAACCAGTTCCAAACATATGAAGAATGCATCCTCAGCAAGTTTGCAGATGATACAAAACTGGGATGAGTGGTTGCTGCACCAGATATCTGCTCTGCCATTCAGAGGAACCTAGACAGTCTAGAGAAATAGACCAACAGCAACCTCATGAAGTTCATCACAGGGAAGTGTAAAATCCTGTCCCTGGGGAGGAACAGCCCCATGCACCACTACATGCTGGTGGCTACTGGCTGGACAGCTATTTTGCTGAAAAAGACCTGGGGGTCCTGGTGGCCAGCAGGCTGACCATGAGCCAGCAATGTGCCTTTGCAACCCGGGCTGCAGTAGGAAGGCCATTGTCAGCAAGTCAGGAAATGAAGAAGAGGGAGCATGAGTCTTCTCAATGGTGCCCAGTGACAAGACAAGAGGCAAAGGGCGCGAATTAAAGTACATAAAATTCCATCTGAACACAAGGGGGAAATAAGCGTGCACTGAGGGTGATCAAACATTGGAAGAGGTTGCCTAGAGAGGTTTTGGAGTCCCTACCCCTGGAGATATTCAAAAGCCATATGGACATGGTCCTGAGCAACCTGATCTAGGTGGTCCTGCCTGAGCAAGGGGATTGAACAAGATGACCTCCAGAGGTCCCTCTGAAGTCAACTATTCTGTGATTCTGTTTGAGTCTGCAAGACCTGGCTTCTCTAAAGTTGTTTAGTTGTCTCCTCCTAGCAGGAGTCTTAAGGCAGTAGAGTTTCAGCTCCTCACTGCTTCATTCAGGAGAAATCTCTTCATTTTTCTCTTCTGTGATGAAGCAGAGAACAAGAGGAGCTCGCCTAGAAGTTCCCTAGGTCTGAGCTGGGGAGCAGGCATTGGCCTGGAATGAAGATTGGTGGTATAAATGGTCTGGCCTGGAGGAGGCTGACCCTAACCCTAACTTCCACTGTAGATGCAGGCTTAGATGTATGTTCTAGGTCTGTGCTTTTCAGTCTCTTGCCATTTCAAATTTCTATGAACTCTCTTACAGGTATGTCAACCAGTTGAGGATATAGAAAACACAGCATCAGTCTGACGCCTTCTGGAGACATCATGTGGCTGAACTGGCTTTTCTTAGTTGCTTTTCACAGATCAAGTAGGAAAAGTCCATGAATCACCACAGGTCTTTAAACTGAAGCTTGAAAGCCAAGTGTTCAAGTCATCCATTATTCAAGCTCCATGAAGAATTTTGCAGAGTTAAATTCCCTTGCTTACCCTCTGCTTAAAGATACCTGAGGTAATCCTCATTCTTTCTTCAACTCTGGAAGTGATAAAGGGGACATCTTCAAATCCATCTCAGAACAAAAGTGACTATTTCCGTATCTCAACAACTTACCTCTAACAGCATGGGCAGAAATACTAACTAATAATAAAAACAATAGTAATGGAGAGTACCTACCAGACTAGACAGCATTTATGGAGGTTATTGCAAGCTCAAAATTTTGTGCAAATACATTTTCTTTACCTGATTTTATTCATGAGGACACTGAGTAGATAAAAAATATATCGTTAAAGTTGAAATAGTTGAAATAAAGTCAACATAGGAAGTATTTTGCGAGGAACCACCTGACTGTGGGGACAGAAAACACACTGGAGCAAGCTTTTCTGTAATTATTGTCTTATTGATTCCAAGACACAGCACTTACCTAGCAGACATTTCATCTGCCTGCAGCTTTCTACATGGACAGATTTATAGAGCTTTCCTTCCCCCTTTGGTTCTAGCCAGTTATTCTTCTAGGCAGAGCATCCAACTTTCCTCAGTATGTATACTTCTATCCATCTAATCACTAAGTCATTCATGCTTTCACAGTATTTATGTAACATTCAATCCGACCGTTGCTCTTTGCATTAGTCACATCTTAAAGAGGTTCAACCATTTTCTCAGCCTTTGGTATCCAGTTCCGTAAGATTGGCTTTTTAAACACAGCACCACAATTCTGTTTGAAATCAAGAAGAAAAAAAAGGAAATCTCACCATGCAGAGAACAGGCATCTAAACCATGCCCTATAAACGTATTCATGGAGGAAGTATTACAACCTTCGAAAAGGTTGCCAGACAATCTGACCTAAGCTGGGACTTCCAAGCAGAAGAATCTGAGGAGGTCTATCAATGTTGCTTTTTCACATACAAGTTTTATTGTATTGTCAACACATTTCTGATCCTTTTGAAGATGAATGCATATTTTCCAGATTTGATTTCATCTCTGCTTCTTTTGTGGCTTCTTAGTTCAACTGTGCAAGGAAACTAAATTAAATTTAAGCAGCTCGAAGCTCTGCAAGGGATGGTGCGCAGGGTGTGTTGGCTCCTATTCGCATCTGGACAGGCGCCGCTGATTCATACATATGAACAAGGAGGTGACAATCATTTATTTCAGAAGCCCAGCCATTCATTTCAGAAGGCCCATGCCCCCCTCCTGTTCCCCTACTGCCTCCCCCTCCCAGAATAATAATACATGATTGAGGGAATCATATTCTCAGAGAAGAGGATCGGAAATGGTTCTGTTGCTCTTCGGCAAACTCTCAAATAAAATAAGAACTTTCTATTATTAACCCTCATTATGGTACGGAATTTTCCCACACTGAGCAGAGAAAATAGCTGAAGCAGGATTCAATTTCGGAGAGTGTCACAGGAGGCCATGCAGCCCAACAGGTTAGCCACTGTGAAAGCTTGGGAAAACCAGCATCTATTCCTGACCGCTCCAGTGATGACCTTCTTGATGTCCAATCCACTATCCGGGATGACTCCCAGCTCCTGGACCTTTTGAGTCTGAAGGTACCTCCAAAGCAAATGGCAGCTCTCTTGAGCATGTCCCAGCAACGTTGCTCTGCAGTTTCAATAAGTGCATAAGGAGGCACCTGAAAGTGAGGTTCTTGCTAAGATTCTCCTGAAGAGAGGAGGTGGAGGTGACTCCCTTTCCCTTTCCTCCACCTGCAAGAGCATAAACGTAGACCGGACCTCTCTTGAGCAACATGACTTACCTGGCTTTAGTGGGGATAAGTGCTGACTGACCCTTTCAGAGATTTATGGGTGGATGAATGGATGGATGGAAGGATGGAAGGAAGGAAAGAAAGGAACGCGCGGAGGTAAAAAGAGAGAAGAGGGAGACATTTCTGTGGGAGCCTCTTGTTAAAACTTTGGCAGTGCTTCACTGAGTTTAGGACAGGAAGTGATGAATATTTCACTCAATGGAAACCACACAGGGGATTTGAGCTGCTATGAATGTATTTGCCATACCTCCTACCAGTTCTCTAGACATAACAGGAAACTGAACGTTTTACGAATGTGCAAACCTACCTGCCTATAAATAATACAGAATAAATTAAGCGCAGAGTTAAAAGGGCAAAGCAGGTTGGAAATGTTACTGATCTCTGTCCAAAGCAATAAACCATCACGCATTGTCTACTAGGATATTGCTTCCTCTCCTACCAGCTGTACCCCTCTGGATCATGATCATTCCTGGAGGTTAAGCAAAGCACTGGCCTGGCTGGCTGGAGTGTGATGTGGAAACAGCTAGAGTTCTTCTAGAAATGGTGTCGCCTGGGGATCTCCATGACATATGTGAGAGGCAAATCCACTCCCAAGATCTCTGACTGGGAGGAAAGGCAACCAGCTTGGGTAAAGGACAGAGAGGACATCTCAGCCTGGGGTGTCTGCCAGGAAAGGTAGGGCTGCAACTTCAGGTCAAGGGCTTTTCCTGATGCCAGGGAATTGGTTTCAGACCTCGTGGTCAGCTCTGGGTGAGGCAGGAGCAGGGAGCAGAGATGCTTTGGGAAGGGGTAGAGGTAGGTTGGGGCATGTTTGCAGCAAGGTTTCATGCATCAAGGCAACTAGGGCAAAGTCAGGGCTCCTGTTTCAGGATGCTGGTGGTCTCTGGTGGGAACTGAAACATCTCACCTGCTGGCAGAGGGGTCCCAGACACTGTGGTGAACAGCCCTCTGTGTGCCTGTGCCCTGGGCACCAGTGCTATAGCCAGGGTGGTAAGATAAGACACTGCCTTAGGAGGAATTTATGCTGGACTACGGCTGTCACCTCCAGGCTGGCTCAGGCAGACGATACCAGTGTGGCACATTTCTGTGGCCTATAGGAAGGAGCAATGCAAGCAGGAGCCCAAGGCCAGCAGGTTTTTCTCAGAAATATTGAGTACATCAAGAGGTCCCTCAATACATTGGAGTGATACAGGATGCTGCTGGGGCATGCTGCCTGCTCCCGTGTCCTGAGGTTTCACAGGACCAGAGGGGCTTTCTGCCCTTGCCTGTAGCAAGAGTTTCAGTAGCTCTCTGCACTGTCTGTAACTGAGTCAAAACCACATGGGCATTTCGCGGTACCCTCATGAGGTGGACAAACACAGGAATCAAAGATGTCATCCTGCTTTTCCTTTTAGAAAGATATTCCTTGAAATTTATGGATTAGAGGTGCTTAAACCCAGGGTCATGGATTTAGGGAATAGTTACTACTAAAGAAGGAAATGCTCCCTTTGCTCATGGAGCCTAATTCCACTCAACTGCAATTCTCCTTCTTCCTTTGGTGGGTTATGGAGCACTGTGATACTTTTTCTTCTAAATAAATACACGTTAGGGCAGGTTGCTTGACAACTACTGTGTTCCTGTTGGTCCTGGGTGCCTTGGAGAGGTGGATAACATCTGTCTCTCTTCACCAGCCTCTAAAGCATTTTGGAAATCTCCCGGGCAAGGGGAAAAGTCTGAATTCTTTTCAAAACAATGACTGAGTGAGCTCAAATCACTTCCTATACGCCCACTTCATAGAGTGTGCCTCTTCTGCAAAACCCTTTCCTGGAGGAAAAAAAAAAAAAGGCATGCAAAAAAAAACCCAAAACATCGCCAGATTTTCACCTCAGAGATGGATAAGAAAGTCCTGATGCTAGGTGGTTTCCAAACAGTAGAAGTGTTTTCACTTTGGTTCTGATTCTGGAAATCTTGAAGTGTGTGTTTGACCTTTCCCTTTAGAAATAACCTCGCTGAAATGAACGGTTCAAGTCTGAAGCTGCAGGTTTTCCAGGATGGTCACTATCTTGCTAAATTTTTGCGAGGCAAAATCATTAGCACACATCTCCTCTGTGTGCTGCCTCCCCTAACAGGGAGACTTACCAAAGACTCAGTTAGAAAGAGAGCTCTGTAATTATCCCCGGAGATTTCTAAATTCCTGAGGCAGATAGTGAGACTGTGAAATGGAGATAAGGCTCTGATACTATCATTGGTAAAAGAACATGAGTTTAAGAGCTTATGTCTGGTTATACTGGATATACACCAAATGCCCATCTATCCCAGCATCCTGTCTCTGACACTAACCAACAATATATGCCAAGGAAAGAGCCTAAAAGGGTGGGATTGTAATGATAATTGCTCAAAATACCCTCCTGTGCATCTCCGAGTTCCCTTCAGCAGAAATCCTACATCCAGACAGCTGGCAGAATTGGGAAGCAATGGGATGTTGCTGTGTAAGGTCCCTGCCCTGAGGTCCCCATGGTGCTGGTAGAGGTTGAACTGGCAGTCACTGGTGGCTGAGGAGCAAGACCATAACTCCCAGCAGATGCAGCTACCCCTGCCCTTGAATGACCAACTCAGAACTCATTCATCCTCTTGGCACGTTTAGTCCTTGGCCTCTCAGCCATGCTGACTGCCACATGGTCTTGGTATCGCACAAATAAGTGGTACAAAACCTTTCAGAGATGTTCAAGAACCGGAGCACCTAGAGCCCTCCCCATTGATAGATCTTCGGGGCAGTTCCTAGATATTCTGGCACCTGAATCTCAGGGGTGAGATGTGATCTGCTTCTCTGCTGTTCTTTTAACGGCACAAGGATTTTTTCCCCTGAATCTGATAATGCTCATTAGGAGCCTGCCGGTAGGATCATGTTTTGCAAGCTTGTTCCAGGCATAAAAGCAAAGGACAGCTTTGGATCGAGAAAATCTGCATTCACTCAGAAGTTTGTGAATCACCCACATATAGCAGGGATGTTGGTCTGCTTAAAGTTAAGCATCTGCCTAACATCTTAGCTGGGTTTCGGTCACATTTCTGATGAACAGTTTATTTCATGAATTCCACTCTCTCAATTGGCCGTTAACAAAGGGCACATATATTCAGATACAAATATAAATATATTTTAAGATTTGTGTAACTGAACATATACCCCCAAATATTCATTATTTAAAGGCATTTACTAATGTATTTTCAGATTAATTCCTGGTATTTGGATCACTGCCAATATTAATACCGGGCTGCCTTCAAGTTTAATAGTAGAATTATATTTTAAAATATATGTTCACTGAAGCTGATTTGATGTTTTTTTAATGTTGAGATTTCTTTACAATTGCTTTAAAAATGACCTTTTGACCAAAGAGAAAACGCTAGAATAATTTTTTCCTTTCATTTTTGGGCAAAACTTTATAATGTTTAAAAGAGAAAAATAAAAGAACCCTCTAAAAAACTAAAATCTTTCAGTATATATATTTTTCCTTGTTTTCAGCAAGAATTTTTAATTTGGATGTGTTGAAACACCACATTCCTTATTCAAAAGACTATTTTTTTAAACAGTTTTTGATGTGTGACATAGCTGTTATTTTACGAGAAACCTGAAACATTTTGCTGGAAATTTTTACTAGACAAAAAAACAAAGTTCCGTTTTCAAACTCTCGCACTCACACGCACAAATGGTATTTTTCATTCATCCGGCTCTGGTCTTCACTCTGGATGTCCCGCTGAAAGTGAACAGCGTAGGGGCAAAGCGAATTAGCTGAACTAATAGAGCAATTCAGATAAATGCAGGAGGAAATGTTCCTTTTTATCATTCATCACCTCCTTCTTGAGATAGCCCATGTTAACGTTTAGCCTCTAACATTTTGGGAGCAGGGTATGAACACCACCCAGTTATATGGATGAGAAAAATAAAGCTGGGGGAGATTAGATGCTCTCCTGTCAAAGACCATCACCTTCACAGCTTGGCCCAAATTCAAGAGCTGTAGTGAATTCAGCCCCCGGGAGTGGGCTGACTGGTGAAGTCACTCCTATATCCTCCCCAATAACTGTTCTGCTCAGACTCTTCCCATCACAATGGTGCCTGCCAGTCCAATCTGACGACGATGCTAGAAGGAAGAGGTGTCGGGGATGTCTCCCTGACGTGTATTTATAGCGATACACGAGCTGGGCTGTGGTCACTCCAGCGCTGGGAGCATGATGACAGTAAGGAAGGAATGTGTCCAGGAGAAAAGGCTGGTTCGCAACAGATGGAGGTAGCCCACAGGTCCAAAATCTAGCAACACTCAGCAAAAAAGACATTACCACACGGGCAAGGCTTTCTCTCCCCCCTCGCCTCGTCACGACTCACATTCCTAACATACAAGGTGCTATTGTTTTCCAGCCCTTGATTTACTCTTCCTAAGGGTGCTGCTGTCTGGAATTAGACGTCAAGAAAACGTGGCTTCTATTCTTACTGTCCCCCCACAAATCCCCCCTTGCTTTCTGAAAGCATCTCTCCCCAAATACGATCCCTCCCAGCAGCCCCACCAGATGCTTATATTTCTATTCCCTTTCTTCTGTGCCCCCAAATACAGCTCTTCTGAGACACTTGACAGATTTGGGTCCTTATCAAAGATGTTAAATTTGATGTATCAGAGATGTTAAATTTGACAATAATAGTGGAGGACCATTTCAGAGCAAGAGATTTTGGGGGGAATGATAGGGGAAAGAAGGAACAGAAAGACACAGATTTTGTTCTAAATTCTGAGCCAGCACCCTGTGCCTTGTACTGGACGGAAGGCACATCTTCTGCATTACAGTGTGCAGTGAGTGGCAAGGACCCAAGACCTGCATCTGCCTATGCCCTTGAGTCAACACCTCACCTCTCCAGGTCTCAGTTCTCCTCTCAACAGAAAGGGTAAATTACAGGTTTCCAGCTTCAAACTGTCTCTCCAACTTTTGCTACACAAAATGGTTTATACCATTGCAAAGTGCTTAATTGTTTTTGTCCTGGATTGCAGCATCAGTCCTACACCCAAAATAGCGATGGATTTGTTTCGCTTGTTATTCTGACCCATCTTGCAAACTCTGGACTGGAAAGCTGTGTTTTATTTCCAGTTTGCACAGATGCAAACAATAACTCAACACGCACAATGCTGGTGAGTTAGGTTGTTTGGCTCATTGCTCTTGGCAGATACTTTCAGCATTAACTTTGGTCCAAGAAAGATGTTTTCTACCCAAACAGCCAAAGGACTGTGATTTGCAGGTGAATGAATGACATTGTATGTTTGGAGTTGGACTTCACTTCTTGCTGTGGACACTTTCCGTGAGCCTGTGGGGAATCACTAATGCTCTTCTTGCAAACTCTGACTCTCATAAGGGTGAAACATGAAATCAGGACAACATTGCAAGACACAGCAGAAAAAAGTCTATGAAAGAGACTTTGGAGCATGTCCAGAGAAGGGCAATGAAGCTGGTGAAGGGTCTAGAGAACAAGTCTTATGAGGAGCGGCTGAGGGAACTGGGGCTGTTTAGCCTGGAGAAGAGGAGGCTGAGGGGAGACCTCATCACGCTCTACAACTCCCTGAAAGGAGGTTGTAGCGAGGTGGGGGTCGGTCTCTTCTCCCAAGTAACTAACGACGAGAGGAGAGGAAATGGCCTCAAGTTGCGCCAGGGGAGGTTTAGACTGGACATTAGGAAAAGCACCGAACCTGTTGTCAAGCCTTGGAAGAGGCTGCCCAGGGAAGTGGTGGAGTCACCATCCCTGGAAGTATTTAAAAGACGTGCAGATGTGATGCTTAGGGACATGGTTTAGTGGTTAATGGTTGGACTTGATGATCTTAAAGGTCTTTCCCAGTCTAAACGATTCTATAATTCTATGATTTGATGAAAGCCCACCCTAAGCAGCTGATGATTTCCGTGCCCAGGTCTAGACAACAAGTGCCTATAACAGACAGGACAGCACAGGAAAAGTATGAGACTGTCCCACCCAGCGTGAAAGCCAGCGGTCATCCACACCAGCTGCCTGGCCTACAGATAAAGACTGCTGTACCTTTTGTTGCAGAAAGGTGATAAAGGCAGCAGCTTTGTGGGTGTTTAAGGGTTCCCTCCCATGCAGAGAGGAACCGTAGAGGAAAACAGGATGCTTCATACAGTGATTCTACCTTTCCAACCTTCTGCTATTTTCAAAGTGGGCTATTATTATGAATTACATTTGCAAGGCTCCTCAAGATTTAGTGCCTGGTAGTTAGCCAAGTAATACTATCATTCCAAATCCTTCTATTTATTTATTTTTTATTTTATTTAGGCATGTTCTGTTTATTTATTTACTAACCCATTAATAGATTTATAAATGTTTCATCCATTGTCCCTGTAGATTCAGGCCAGATGGGATGACCTTATCAGCACAGATGATACTGCTTCTTTTCCATAGCTTTGTTCATCATGTATTTTGGAAAGACATCAAACCCTAATGTAAAAACAGCAGCTTCCAGAGAAGGTGGCATATCCCTTGAGAAGCAATTTTAAATGATTAATTATTCTCCCCATGAAAAATCTCCAAAACCTTTTTGAATTCTGAACATAACTGAAGTAATAGTATTTTTCAAAATGCAAATCAAAAACGCCCACTTGTTGACTTGCAACCTAGCGGAAGCAGAATCATTCATTTCTACAGAGAGATTCCTCTTTGTTGTTACTGGCATGTTAAACATGTTAAGTAGACAATTCTGGAAATATGCTTTTGATCAGAATAATGATGATATAAGATAAACCTTTCTTACAGAATAGTTGAGCTGGTTGGGACATGTCTTTTATCCCATGAATGTCATTAAGAGCAAAGAATTTTAGTTTTCATCAAAATATTTAGTTTATGTCAAAACTTCAAGTGTTTGAGAGGTTTTGGTGAAAAAAAGAAAAACAAATCTTTCCCACTTTTGGCAACAGAAAAATGTTAGGGGGCAGAAAACTAAAACTTTCAGTAACAGTAAAAAAGTCAGCTTTTTGCATTTATAATTTTTCAATGGAAACTTAAAAAACTGTCAAAGTTTAATGTGTTGGTGGAAATTTTCGCTGTGATGAAAATCACTGCTTTGTCAAAGCACATGTCTGAAGACAGCATTTAAAGCAACTGCTTTTAGCCATTTGGAGCCTCTCACGATCTGATCTGCTCGCTTTTCTCAGTGGGTTTCCACCTCATAATTGAAAGTTTCCAGAAAGAAATCGAGACTTGGCTTATTTGGGGCGCACGTACACACATGTGAGTTCACAGGCACGGTCGTCCTACGCAGGTCCAAGTGCAAACCTTGCACAGGTCCTCACCTCTGGTTTAGGACAACCCCAGCCTTTAACCAGAGATGACAGATCAGATAGGGAACCTCAAAAAGAATGAGTGTAGCTCAATGAGGGATCAGATGGATCCACAGGTCGTTTTTGGAGATGGAATTGACCACACCATGCCTGTATCATGAGGGAAGGAACAATTGGGAGGAGGATAAGGAGGAAGGTTAAGGCATGGTCAGCAGTGAGAAAGGGCTATTTCTTTGTCTCCTGTATTGATATGGAAGCATAAATGATGGGGGGGATAAACGCTTCTGCGTGCAGGAAGATCATACCAGGTGGGTGTCTGCATAGGCGTGCTGAGAGGATCTTTCTCTTTATTCCCTAATTCTGTGTACTCCCTAATAACTCCTTTACTAATTAACCAATGCCAATCCGACTTGCAAGGGAGGAAGAGATCTCAAAAACTTACAGGGGTTTATCAAATGTTGTGCAAATAGGCAGCCAGATGGAGGCAAAGTACCCTTGAAGGAAGGGCTGCAGTGTAAACATGCCCCTTATTCGTCATCGGAGAATCCACAGAGGAGTTCACCCTCCAGGCATAAATCCTTTGAAAACTGAGCGATAGGATTGTGTATTGCTTATAAATAACGACTCTTGTTACAGCAGTAATTTGAGCAGCAGGAAAGCGGAGGCATGCTATGACTGCACTTGTTCTCTGCAGAGAAGACATAAATCCACATCTTCTGGTCTGCGTAACAGCACAACACACAGCTAGGAACGGCTCCGGCTGTAAATCACGGCTGGCTTCCAGCTGCTCTTGCTTTCGTGATCTTTGCTGAGCAGTTTGGGCTAGGCTGTGTGTAACAGCATTGCCCCTAGAGGCTGGAGGTGTGAAGAATCAGGCCCCGTTTTGCGGAGGAGGTGGGGAGGAATGATGGTCTCCCCCTCACGTCCTATGCAGGACCCCAGCTCTAGACCTGACGCTGGGATGGGATGGGAGCTTTTGGCAGAAATGTTCCCATTACAGTATGATTGGTCATTACCTTGTGACCCAATTTCCTTCACGTGAGTGTTTACAGACCGTGGAAGTGCCCCAATGCCTAGGAGATGCCTACAGACAGCTGACAGAGGTAAGACTTGCAGAGCAACCATGTCTTTCTGGAGCAGCAGCTGAAGGTCACACAGGATGCCCCAGGCCCTCAGTGCCCACGCCTTGGGAATCAAGTCATATTTGCCTTACTCTGAGAGCTAAATGACACCATCAGGCAATTTCTATGTATGCTTACAACTTCCCTTAACTATGAGGAACCAAATTGCTCAGTCATCTTCAAAATAACATAGGGTTTTGGCCAAGAGGAAGGGAATAAATTGCTCTCTCTACTAGGGACAGGTCAGGAGGTTATGGGTGTGGACTCCTGTGAAGAGTACTTAGAGTGGACATTAGGAAACACTTTCTAACAAGAAGAAGAGGAAGCGATGCAATTCACTGCCTGGGGAAGCTGTGAAGTCTCTCACTGGAAGATTTTAGGAAGGAGGCAGATAGCCACACTTACCTGCCAGTGTGGGTCAGAAGAAGTTAATCCTACCTCAGGGCAAGGTGCATGAAGAAGATAACCCCTGAAGAGCCTTCCAGGCCTTTTTTCTCTTTAATTATTTGGGTTCATATTCCTTCCTGCAGAACCACTAACAGGTCAGGTTCCTTCCTGGCAGAAGCAATGCAGACACTAAAGAGACAATCACTACCCCAAAGGATTTACACCTTAAAAAGACACGCCTCTGAGGCACAGGAGGAAGAAGTGACTGAGCCAAAATCATAAAGCAGGTCAAGTAGCAGAAATAGGAACTTGCTTCAGGGCTACTGACCATTAATCCATGGCCACCAGACTGCACTCCATCCCTTATTGTTAGGTTTGACTGTAGACCCTTGGTCTTTCACAGGCCATGCTGTTCTGCCCAGCAAAGGTAAAAGGCATTCCTAATGGGGCATAAATTTATTGCTAAATTAATTCTTCACTGCTTTGATTTTGGAAAAGGAGCAAATTAATAGTGAGCCACATACAAGTACTTTAAGGGAAAAAAAGGCAACAAAGACTGAAGCTGGCCAGAGTTCAATAGGAGCAATTAAGAACAGCTATTTGCAGGCGGGGTGACTGTGAGGTAAAGTCCTGCAGCGGGTTGTTGTGCAAGCCTGGTTATTTCTCCTGAGCTGGCCTTGTGGAAACACTGGTTATTCTGCTTGCATGGTGAAGACTTTCCAGTTCATGCCAGGGGCCTTTGCTGCAACCACAGGTTCTTTTTGTTTATGCAACTGCAACTGCCATAAACATTTCTGGGTGCAATGGTTTACCTTGACACTAAAATTTTCTTTGCAAAAAAATGTTGACCTTTCCTGTTTTCAATTACTAGTTAGTGTTTTGTTGGGTATACATGTGTGCACACTGCGGGCTCTTTATGTGTGCCATAACCTCTTTAGACTTCAATGAATGAACAAGAAGCAATTCTCTGGAGTCTCCTCCAGAGCTCACGAGAGGAAGCAAACAGAGCAGCGTGGTAATTTTGAGAACATTCCTGATTGAGTCTGCATGCACGCTCTGCTCCTCTCACAGGCAGCTCTGTTCGTACTTATGTTCATACTTGGGGAACAAACCACAGCCTCCAGTGAAGCAGGGAATGATGGTGAGAACAGGCAGTTCTTTAGGATCACTTGACACGGCAGTTCCTGGATTAAAACATGAGGCAAGAAAAACCTCCATCCTTGCACATGCATGCACCACCTGGGTTGTGACTAGAAACATTCTACTAGGCCCCTCCAGCCTGAGAACTTCACCTGAGTGGCCCGTGGCAACTGCAGGAGTCCATGTCCCAGGCACTGCTGCATCTCTGCTGGTGCCACGTCACCTTTTTAGATTTCAGCTTTGACCTACAGTGTGAAGGTTGTATAGGGAAATATACTCCACCATAGTGGAGCCAGGCATGTGAGGCAGAAATTTATGGATAATTTGGATTTGATATCAATTCTTTGGAAACAAGGGAAGTGGCACACCCAGAAGATCCACTTCTGCAGTGCCACCACAGCGTTTGCTCTGAGATTGATGCATTCAACTCTGATGTCCTGATTTGTCTGATGCAGCAGAACAGATGTGAATATGGTATTATTCGGCCCAAAAGCCAGAGGAAACAGGAGTCCCTTGCTCAACCAGTGTCACTGACAAATGCAAAGGTACTGTGAAATCTGTAGTTGTAGACTCCTTTGTCCATCCCACAGCTGCTACTCCTCAAATGCTTTGGGCACAGGCCAATATAGCTCCTGGGAAGTCCAGGATTAAGGTCTACTGGTATCAGACATAGCGGGGGTTGGGAAGAAACAGCAGGAGCCTCCCCAGTACAGGACAGAAGGAGAGGGCAGAGCCAACCTGGGCTGTGGCAGGAGCAGCTCGAGTGGTTTGCACCAACTGTCTTGCCGTGCTCCCTTCGCTCCTTCATCCCCTCCTGTGCCATGTCTGCCCTCTTAGCTTCCTGCTCTCGAATCCACTCCTGCTCAATGGCTTTCTTTTCTTTTCCTTTTCTTTTTAGTGATCTCCTAAAGGAAAAAAAAGAAAAAAGAAATAAACCCCTTCTTGGATCTTCTTCCATCCTTCTTAATTAACAGTATCTTAATAATGCCACTGATAATGGTGCTCACTTCTGCACTATTGCATTCAACATTGTATAACCCCGTTAATACCTTTGACAAATTCTATCTTAAAAGCAGTTCGGTGTTAATCTCTTCAGGGAGAGAAACATCTATTTCTCTGGGTTTCTACAGGGATAGGTGATTCCTCTTCATGTCTGGCTTTTAGCTGCTGCAGTCAGGAGTAACCATCACAAAACAGCTGCCATCAGTATTTGGTGGAAAACATCTAAAGGAACCTTGGGAAAGCTGACCAAACTTCCCCTCTCCCTGCTAATCTCCTTGGGGATAAAAGGATGGAAAATCAGGCAACGGAACATTTATGGTTTAATTTCTATAGTTTGGAAGACATCCAGTTAGGAGAACGTGATACATGGCATTGTAAAAACAGAAGGTGAGAGAAAGAAAAAGAGAGAAGCAAGGCACTGTATAATAAAAAAAGGCATGGTCAAAAAAAAAAAAAAAAGAAATATCAAGCAACCTGGCAGGATTTCAGCATAGTAGGTCCACAGAATGTAGAATAATCATCTTAAAGAAAGCAGTTTGGCATAAGAGGAAATCTTGCAAGGGAAGTGCTAGATGGGGATATGGTAATGAAGACTGATGTGGTAAAACACTGGGAAAATCCATTCTTGAGGGGGCACAGGCAACGATTTTCCTGAGGCTGAAGTAGCTGTCAGGGTACCAAAAGGCAATGCCAGAACACTGTAGGTCAGGGAGGAAAAAGAAGGCGGGAAGCAGTGTAAGTGAGAAGCAACCAAATAAAAACACTCAGAGGAAGCTGAGGCTTTGAGGGAAAAGATAAGGGCAGCCAAAAAGCGGTCTGAATTAATGGATAAGCAACATAAAAATGTGCTTTTACCAATGGATCAGGAGAAAAGGAGGGACAGGGCACAAGTGACTCAGACAGCTGAAATACCACGTCCTTTTTATAACCTTCCCTCAGCAAGGAAAAGAAGCAAACAAAAACAAGAAGGAAAAAAAAAGGCAAATATGTTTGAACAATTGGGAATCAACCTGTAAAAATAGCTCTTGGTAGAAAAAGAAGTAGAGAAATATGTGGAAAGTTGGATAAGAAGCAAACTGGCCAGTGCCAGGTGATATGAATCTGGGAATACTATAGTTACAAGTGAGCAAATTTTATCTACCACCCTGCAGAAACAGGCTGAGAGCAGAAGACCTGGAAAAAGTGCAGGTTGCCAGACCTTCAAACAATCAAAAGAATTGCACTTCTGGTAATTACCACTCTGGAAATGTAACCTCTGACTCAAGTACAATAATTGAATAAGTATGAAGGGAAAGGACTTGGGAGTGAGCCTGAACCTGGAGACCGAAAACTGAGGCTAGGCATCAAGAAAATCTTCCTGGAAATAAGAAATGCTAACCTATGGAATAACCATCTCATAAAGAAGATGTGAAAGCCCCTTAGCTGGGAATATTTACGCCTACATAGGTCGGAGAGCAGAAATGCAAGGAAGAGGCCTGAACGAGCAGGGGGACAGACTGGATGACTTTCCAGTGCTTCTGGATAGCAAAGATACATTACTGGTGTCTTGAAGGAATGCATGCTTAGAAAATAAGAACATTGCGGATTGGGGCGCTGATGTATCTCTAGGCAATCCAGATAGCTCCTGCATTTCGAGGATATTTAAAATGGTAAACTCCATTTTTCTTCTTTTTCTGCAACAAGCTTTCTAGAGGAACAAAGTCCAGAAAATTTTATTGTATCCCTTCATATGGATACCTGTCTCTCTGTCTTTCTGTGGTCTGGTAGAGACCACGAGGGTCGGTATCTCAAACTCTGCTCCCTGATGTCCTTCCCCAGCTCAGCCACCTCTTTCCTCTAACATGATGCTTCAGTGCACGAGCTCAATGTTGATGGGGAAAGAAAGCTGAGAAACAGACCCCAGAGTCAACAAGGACAGCAAATAAAAAGCACAGCAGTGGCTCAGGGAAGGGGATGGTACATCATGGGAGGGAAAATTTCTGAAACAAGCAGAGCTATTGGGGAAAAGGGAGCTCTGGGAGGCAGAGAGGAAGATGAAGACTGCCTTTGATCCTGGTCAAAGAGGAAGACAAAGCTGTTCCCTCATGGTCAGCAATCAGGCCAGAAACTATGCCCATACAGTGTCCAGGGTGCGATCCTCACACGCCAGACCCCTGGATACTCCTCCATAATGCACATACAACCCTGGCTCCAAAGGATCAGCAGCCTCAAGAAGTAAAACATGGCACAGGAAGGACGCAGCTGGCATCCAGAGCAATGCCAGAGATGCTCCAGCTGTGGGGAATTTGTTAGGTCAAAAAGCCCAGGGGGAAAAATTCCATTTAAAAAAAAATCCTCCTTCTCCAAGAGGGAGATATTTTGTTCGAAGCTGTGCAGTCAGCCCTGGCAGTGAACTTGGCCAGAGAATGACATTCTCTTTCGATGGATGCATCAGTCACAGTTTTTGCCCATTCCTCAAGTTCCTTCTCCCTGCTAACCAGCGTCACTCCTGCCTTCTCTCGGCTGAGTCGCAGCAGGTTCCTTCTCATCCAGCTCCCTGCAGTGGCCTGGCCTGGGGAAAGCATGAGGATGGCTCTGTTTGGAGTGTTTTTTTAAGCATTGTTTATAGTTTACTCCTCCTGAGCACTTGTATATTTTTGTTTCAGCCCACTCACATGCACAGCTAGCAAACACACAGGCCAGGGCTCCATGCAGTCCCTTAGCACCCCAGGATTCTGCATCATTATCCGAAAACCGCAGGAGACGACTTTTATTTGAAAAGAAAACAGCTATGTCAGGCTATTCCACACTCCCCTGCCCCGGCCTGAAAGTCCCCACTCTGTGTCCCGAGTCTTTCCTGGAGAGCAATTTTGCATACCGAAGCTAAGATTGCTCTCAAAGATGCCAAAGGAATTCGGTTCCTCAGCTCCCAAGGAAATACTTTGAAATTAGGTGTACAAATATCTCTGATGGCTCTGAATATTTCCACTGATAACATTTTTCAATAGACTCTTCCTCTCCCAGCCCTGCAAGGGAAGGTATTGCGCTCCTGACAGCCCACTGGAAACAGTATGATGTTTGGTATGTTTGAGCTAAGATGCTTTTTCGTCCCAGCATATCCAGAGAGCAGCAGAGTCTGGTGGAAAGAGGTGTCAAGGTAATTACCATTACCATCTTTTTACCACAAAGGAAAGAAGCACAGAGAGAAATGCAGGTTGCTAAAGCCATGCTGGAAGCATGTAGGATAGTTAAAGGTTACATTCAGACTGCTCAAAGCCAACACAATGGCATCACTGCAACGTAGTTTCCTCCATGTCCTGGGTTTTATGCCCTTTCTGGCCATAGGACTTTGCTGGACAAAGAGGGGAATAGGACTGTTGTCCTTTTTGTATGATCTCTTTTGGAGCACATACCACTCTCTTGAACACCAGTCCCAAAGAGACCTTCTTCCTGGAAGCCACTGTTTTTAGTAACAGTGGCCAAATCTCGCTAGGAGCTGCAAGGCATCTTGTAGGGAAGGAAGTCCCTCTGCACCCTTTGGCTGCCCCAGGGTCACTGATAATGAGAGATGTGATGAAACCATACATAGACATTCACACATACACACACACATTCAGTGTTCACACCAATGGAGAAGGGAGCAGAAGGATTTTCAGGAGGAGGGTCACGAGATGAAATAAAGTGAAGAAAAATTTGGATGCACTCTCAGGAAAATATTTGTAAGTGAATATGTGTCAAGCTGTGGAATGGTCTCCCAGTGGGAGTTGTGGCAGGGTGGAAGCCCCTTGACTTGAGTCATTTCAAAGTGGACATGACAAAGCCCTTGGGACTACACAGTACGGAAAATCCTGCCGTGTCTAGGGTCAGCGGATGGACCAAATGACCTAGTGTAATAGGTCTTTTCCATCCCTGATTCCAGTGGGTCTCTGAGAACCCTTAGGACTTAGTGGGAACCATGAAACCAAAGACCCATGAATATAGCTCACATACCAAGATGTTAATGTCATTGCCAGACCTTTGGTCCCTTTGGCAGAGCTAACCAATGGACCTGGGATTTCCTCCAGCATCTTCTTTGGTGGCTTTAAGAGCTTTAAATGTAAGTCCTAATCCAGACATCTCTGCTATTGTGCTAGGGCAGATCAAACTGTAAAGTGTGAAGAGAAACAGTAATAAGAACTCCATAAATTGTTCTTATCTGTTTCATTTCGTATCTGAATGCAGAATGGTCTCCATCCCCACCTTCTTTACAGTGCAGAGAAGTCCGCTTGGCTACCTGTACATATTCATGGCATCCTTCATGCAACAACAACAGGACTTCAGTGCAATGGGGGTGAACAACAAACTTATTTTACTTTCTGTTCTTCGGTTCTTTTTAGTGGAGACTTGGGCAAATTCCTGCGGAAACTGAAAAGTATTTAGTGGAGCAAAGGCGTGAAAATAGCTGAGGACTCAGTGTTGGAAAAGTACTGTTCATAACAGCATTTGTTTGTTGCTCTCATGAGGAAATCTAAATGCCATAAGACTGAAATGGCAAGTGGATACAGCTTTGATTTTACATCCCATCCACATAATGATAATTCCAGCAGGCACAAGGCTTCTTTATAGCAGGCAGAGACCTGCTATAATGTAAACCTGATCTGCTAAGATTAGAGTTTTTTAAGGTTTCTTGTTGTTGGCCATTTTGTGTCAATCTTAGTCAATATTTTCAAAAGTTTCTAGTAATTTAGATGTTGTAATTTTGGGTAGCCAAACTGTGTAGAGAAGGCCATGAGTTTTCATATGTGAGTGTTTGAGATGAACCTCTTAAACTGAAGGGAACTGGGAATTTTTAAGTGGAAGCACCTAAAAACTGTTGATCACTTCTGAGTATCTTGGTCAGCCCTGCATGTCACTCCCGAAAAAAACTCTCCCTTGGACTGAACGCAGTGGTAAAGAACTTTGGGCACAGCCTCGCTGCTTGAGACATCTGCTTCTGCACGATTCACTCAGCTCAGAACATGTGTCAAGATTCACAGAAAGAATAATTACCCAGACAGAAATGAGCCGTGGATGTGTCAAAGCAATAGTCATACACAGAGTTTTAAAACACACTCAAGATGGAATTTCTTAATATGGTCCAAGGAGGTTAAACCCAGGATTAGAAGGATTAATCTGTGTAATGGAAAGATGAGAAAATATTTCAACACTACTAGGCTATAGAATATATTCTGACAGAAAGCGATGGGTGACTTACTGCATGGTTTCTTAAAGAGCGTGTTATCCAGACCTGCATCATTCGTGGGAAATAACGGTCCCCAGTATTTGCTTTTGGCTGGCACCAATGACAATAATCTGCCAAACTTTGGAGCATGAGACTTCAACAAAGTACACCATCATTATCCTCCACTGGAGGTCATTAACACTGCTGACGGGATGGAGAAATGGGTCGCTCTACATAGTCATCTGATTTTTGCATGCTTTTTCAGAGCCAATTCTGTTGCTATTCAGTGTTACGACATGAAGAGTCTCTTTGTGGCCTTTTTGCACCATGTTTTCCTCTCTTGACATCCTGATGTGAAGAGGTAGTGTGCCATGAAGGCACTGAAATGTCCTTGCATATAACCTAAGAGAGCAGCACCAAGAAGGTGAGGAGTCCAAAGAGTCGGAAGGGCTTCCAAGCTAGGATTAGAGGAACCCAGTCCTTGAAAAAAATTACTACCAGAGCCATCATCTGTTGCTCTTAGTTCCGCAGGATTAAGCAAAGGAGTATCGAATAGGTGGTATTTTAGGGTGAGAACGTTCTAAGCACAAATTAAGTTTTCCAGAAAGTGGTGTAAGTGATTGCTATAAAAACTTCTCTTCTCTGCTGCTACTAAATTTGTTTGCCAGAATTAATTTGAGGGTCTTTCTTTTGGTAAGACATAAACCAAAATCCCAGTGGCCGCTCCCAGTTATCCAAGTTCTCCAAAGTCTCACTTTTCTTAAGTAGAAGTAGGTGTAAACTGGTTTCCAGGCCAAATTCTGATTCATATTCTGCCTACCCACACTTATTTTTACTGTAATTTTAACTGGACACAGTTCTTCTGTTGGATACAATCATCCCCTTCCCTTCCTGTGCTAAACTGATGTTTGGTTATGGTTGCGAACTTTCCAGCTTAGAGGCAGCTGCATTTTAGAGTGGGGTAATGCAACCCTTACATTCAGCGGATATACTATAAGTTCAGAAATGATGGCATGGAAAACACTATGCGCAGGAAACTTGTAGAGCTAACACAGAGGACGAAGCAACAATCAGCTCTGAAAAGATCTATTCATCTTTCTCTTCTTCATGGGAAACACCCAAAAGAGGCAACGCTCATTTGAATTTCTGTCTAGAAATTAAATCAGGGAAAGGAGGCTTCTGTGAGACTAACTCAACTATTCCTTCCTTAAACTATGTGCTGGCTCTAATAACTTGAGGTTCCAGAAGCTGAGCTCAAGTGGTGGTGCGAGTTGAAAATCTAGAGAACAGACTCTCTTTAATGGGAAAGTTGGTTTTGAAAGAGCAAGTACTGATGAGAAAGAGCTATTTGATGGGATGGAGTGGGCAGGTGGAAGCAATGAGTCACAGAGAATCAGGGACATAAAGACAAGTAGGAGGAAAGATACTGTCATGCTCCAATGGACTGTGTTCCAGTCCTGAACCTCCACACATGGATTTGGGCAAGTCATCTGGAGTCACATCTCTCAGCTGCTTGACCTTAACAAGTAAGATCAAAAGTGGTCACTTGTCGCTATTGGAAACTAAGAAATTCTGGGACTTGAATTCTTCCTTTTAAACATGGCATACTAAGAAACACTCTTAATTCTTTCCGTCTTTTCCACCATCTCCTTGCCATCTTCTTTTATTTAACAGTAATATCAAGTTAGAGGTACATTGAGCCTTAGACTCATTAGGAGAAACTGAACCTCTTGGAGTTTGCCTGAACCTGCAACAGACTGGGTATGATGACAGAAGCTGCCACCAGATTGCTTAGCAGTTCTTAGTACTAAGCAGAAGAAGGCTGGATTGCTGTGACGAAAGAAATTGTAAGCTGATCAGGAATAGGCAGTGGTTTGTATCAGGCACGGGTATTCTTTGCTAAGAAAAATCCAAGAATGTTCTCTGATATAAGGCACAGTTTTGTCCCTGGAGAAGCAGTAAGACAACAGCTGTCATTTCCTGGCCTTACATGATATCACAGACATCATCTGTGGGGCAGACCACAGATCTGTGTGGCCCTGTAATGTCCAGTATTATGCATATCCAATGACTCCAGTTGTGGAAGGCAGTTCCAGGGTTGTGAAGACACCCATCACAACGTTATCTTTGGTCCCACCAAGGGCAGAATCAGAAGGCCAGTTTCTTTCTTTCATTTCCCTGCATGCAGAAACAGCAGCTCCTCCTCTTCTCTTGCCCTTGCCCTCTGCTAATTCAGCAGAAAGGATAATCCCCTTGGAATCGTCACCTCCCTGGTAGGTCATAACTGCTCCATTTTGAGGGGATTAGCACAGTGGAGCCTGATTACTGTGCAGCAAACTTCCCCGTGAGAGGGGAAAACCTTTGCCGCCCGCAGACATGAATGTCCATTCGCATACATGAAAGTAGTTCACCACTTCCTCTCCATCAGAGCTGACATTTCACTGTCTCTGACTTCAACAGAAATGGGCTCCAGCTTTTCTATTTTTATTTTTCACATGGTCTTCCTTGTTTGCAGTGCTTTAATGAAATAAAACCAAAATAAAGCTTCTCCCCATCAGAACTCAGAAAGCCCCTCTAAAGGAGGAAGCAGTTGGAGTCAGCAGACATATCAGTGAAAGAATGAAGGTCATACTTTGCATAATATATTTATCTTGGAAAACATAATTTTATTCAGGCTATCCAAGAATTCAAGTGCTGAAACTAACACTAAGTCAACAGCACTTATAGTAATGAAATAAATTCTTTATAACAATCCAGCAGAAGGAGTTGACAAGCGTTTTGAATGGCTTGTTTTTATTAAAATTCTTTCATTCTTGCAAACCAGCATTGTCTGTGTTTCTTGGATATGGCCAACGTAGAGACACCGTGCAAAGTCTAAGCTGGAGTTTATTTAGTCTGCCTGCCTGCAGCAAAGAAAAATAAAATGCTTAATAAAAGATTTCCTTCTGTGGGAGACCCTGCAATTTGCAGATTGTAAGATAAGGGGGCTGTTTAGAGGAAGGTATAATTCTACATCTAAACAGAGATGGCATTCCCAGTAGAAGTTAATAGGAATATATCTTCAGCATTTGGTTAACCACAGTCCTGAGTGAGAGCCACTAGAATTGAAAGCTTAAACTGTTCTTAATTGTACTGTAAAGCTCAAATGAAAATATTTTTTATGCTCAGTCTTCTTTAATCTAAACATGATTTAAATTCATCTGCACTATTTACCTACTGACAGTAGTATATCAAACCTTTATTTCATGACCTCTCAGATGTACTTTCTCCATGCATTTGCAGCTTAATTTCCAGTGGCCCTAAAACTTTGACACTCAGTTGTGTTACAGCTACACCATTTACCTGAGCAGCAAAATGTAGCTTCTACTTCTGATCATTTTAACTTTGCCTGGAGACATGTTTCATCATGTTATTATGAGATATTTTGTGTGGCTAATTGTTGTTGCTTTGCTCAGGCACTCTAGGCAAGGCAATTATGTGTGACAAATACTCTGGGAGAGGGCAGGTCCTGAAGGAGTGCATGATCTTGGAAATGGAGGTCTTTCTTAGCTTCAGTGTCTTCCCTTTCAGACTTCCAGCCTACCTCTCCAAATGGTCACCACACAGCCCAGGGACCCATAATTCCATAGGACTTAATTCCTCCCACCAACCAGAAAATCTCCAAGATTTTGCAGTCCAAATATCCTAACACCCCAGTCATACAACAACAGAGAAGAAAAATTAACAAATTCTTTGCCACCCTCTTTTGCAGCACTGAGATAAAAGAAGATATAATATTCTTCTTTCACAGATGTTCTGCAGGAGGAAAGAACCAGTCAAAGGCTTTGCAGCAACCCTGTAGCAGAGCCAAGAAGATGACTCAAGTCACCTGCATCCCACACTCCCATTTTGACTGTAAAACCATGATGCATTTGCTTCCTCTTCCTCAAAATGCACAAGTGGTCAATGCCTCACAAAATTCAGACCAAGTTAAGATTTGCATCCCAGTTAAACTTCCAAGGGCCATCATGTCAAAATCTCTGGAACTTTAAAATGGGAGAAAGTGGTCCATATGTCTCAACAGACTTTGGATGAGATTTAACCCAAAATCTCAGGCCTTAAGGATCATTGAAGTTCCTACGGTACTGTGTCTATGGTCTGCAATTGTGGTTTAATAGCTATATAGAGATGGTTATATTTTCTCTATATCCCTCTCCTCTTCTCTTTGTTTCACCTGGGAAGCAATTTAGCTTCTGCGTTCTGTCTTTAAATCCACCATGCTATTGATGTGGAATTGTTGGATGAAGCGTGCTTTCCAGAAAATCCCATTCAGTTGGCTTCCAGAACTGGCTTACCATTCATACCCCTTCCCTCTTGTTCATAACCTATCTCCTTTAAGAACAGCATTTGTGCAGCATTACATCTCTATAAACAGGGCCATTAGGAGTTAATATTTCTGTGCTACCTCTTCTTCAGGCCAAATTTTGCTATCTGAGCCTAGACTGAGGACACATAATCCACAAGGGGCCTTATTGTGCCAGACCCTCTGTGGGTATAAATGGCTATAACCCCTATCTATTTTCAGATTTTGTACAACACCATAATAATGGCTTTCAGTGAATCTACACCAATTTGCACTAGCTGAGGTTCCAGCTTACTGACTTTAGTGCAACCACTCCTGGAGCACAGGGTGATACCACGTTTGGATCGCTTGCCTACCCTAGTCCTGGAGAAAGAGTTATGTTCTTAAAGCCACTATGTAAAAATGTCACCTTCTTATACAATACTGTTCCCTTGATAGCTGTAGGTTCCAACCGCTTACTTTATGGAGAAAACACGTTTTTATTCTCCTTAAGGTTTTGGAGTTTATCCAGTTAGAAGAATGTCAGGTCTCCAAACCAAACTGAGAGATCAAACTCTGGGCATATTTTCTTGATGACCACCACAGTCTGCGTGAACTCAACTTGATTCTCAGATGCCAGGTTGGGTTCCACACTCATGGGTGATCAAGAAGCACTAGAAATAAATCAGCTTGCTGTTTCTGAAGGTAACAAACCTTTTAAGGGCTGCAACACCCCTCTATGCTGTTCTGGTAGTATCTTTTTCAGAAGTGCTTGGGTTTTTTGACCTTGTGTAGCCAGAGTGAGCAATAGCAGAGGCCAGCCTGGGGTAGGAGGATCGTGTCTTGTTCTTGCACTTTCAAGCCAGGGCACACTGTTGGATCAGTGGTTAAAACAAACACAGGCTTCTGTAGTAGGAAAGAATGATGGAGCACGGCATTCGCTGAAGTACAAACTGTTGTACTGAAGTGTTGCTTGGACCACAGAGCCCAGGGATCCAGCATGAAGCATTAAAGCTGGGGGAAAACCAGAGGAAATTAATGATTGAATAATGGATTCCAAATGTTGCAGTTCAAAGTTAAATCCTAATAATACAGTCACTTTAGGGTACACTGAGCTCCAAAACAGATTGTTTTTCAAGGCAGAGTTGCAGCAAGGAGGATTCTGGGTAATACTATCCAAATTCCCAGTAAGGTAATAAGGTGAAGATTTAGCTACACCGAACACCGCTCTGAGTCTGTTTGCTTCCATGCGTGCAGGAACAATCACAGAGCACTCTTCCCAAGGCTTTGCATTCTGTGTTGACTGTTAATCCTGGTGGCAGGTGGCTGCCTGCCATCTGGAACATCTTTGCCCATTAAGATTCTCCCAGAAAGAAAGAAAATAGCTTACTTAGTAGCCGGGCCAGGTTTTCAGGAGAGTGCTTCTGTACAGCAGCCCTGGGTCAGTGCTCACGATTAGATGGATTGGCTCAGACCATTGGCTCAGCATATGGGACTACTCATTCCCCTCTTCCAGGGAGGATGAAACAGCAAGTCTACCTAGATGCTGCTGCTTCTCCCAGATCCTCAGTTCACCTCCTACTTTTCATGAAGTTACCAGGGAGCCAAGCCTGTCTGCATTCAGAATTCAAACATAAAATCTCACAGGCCATTTCTGGCTTATCTGATGTATTACCACGGGTTGTGTGTCTTTATGGAAGACATGCTCCTCAGGAGAGCAGGAACCTCCAGAACTTCCCTGTCTAAGAAACCGTGTGGGGTTTGGTAGTCTGTTTCCCTTCTCATTGTTTTTGCTTCCTTTTCCCTTCCTTTGGTTATATTAATTTAAAGTGGGTTTGCATACAGAAGGGACTAAGCGTAGGACACAGATACACAAGCAGCTCCAAGACTTGCGGCCATTTTGCTGTCACTTTGCAAGAAGCAGCAAGACTGCAAAAACTATCCAAGAAGTGAGTAACCAGGCTTGCTAATCTGAAATTTAACTTACATTTCTCTGCCTTAGATCAGTGCTGTGAGTGCTCTATAGCTTGTTCAGTGTGTTTGTACAGCACCAAGCACAGAGGAATCCCAATCACATCCTACCAATGCCATAATAATAATGCCTTCACTTTTCCAAAATGGCCAGTTGTCAGGCAATGGCAGTGGTGCCAAACTTCATCAGTGTTTACTCTTTGGCTTAATCCCAATCCTTCATCAAATCTCAGTGTAAAACAAATTCTTGGAGGCAATTCAGTGACCGCTTCAATTGGGAACTGCACTAGTTCAAAAATTAGATGAAGAAATTCCCAAGGAACTTTCAAAGATGGTGGATTTATAACTTTGGACATGAGGTCAGGGGAAAACAAAGCAAACCCTTCATACATGAGACTCATTGCTCCTATCATTGCACAAGGAAGGCAATGAGAGGGAGTTGGAGAAAATAACAGTCTTTTCTCTATTAATCCTTTTCTTCAGATGACTGCAGAAATAGAAACAAATCCTTCTACAACGGGCTCAGAGAGGTCTCCTCCCATTGCATGTGGTTTCCACACAGTCGAGAGCGGATTGGGAATAATAGCCTGGACCAAGGTCCCTGGACCAAAGGTCCCTGTGCCAGGGATGTACTTCCACAGGGCTGCCTATATTGTCAGCAGAGAGGGGGGCAATTTTTTCTACCTGAAATCTTAATCTCCTATCTCTAGTCCGCCTCCTGGAAGTATCCAGCTCTCCATGACCCAGGGCAGGAATCACTTAGGTATCAAAGTTAAGCAGCCAGGGTATCAGAAGCCACGTGTATTTACCAGGCCATTTTGGGCCAAGTTAAGAGGAAAATCTAAACAAGGGTATGACGGGGTGGAGGTGGGCTCCTTTGCACTTACCATGGGAAGCACCAAGTGAAGACAGTGATTGCAGTGGGGCTGACCCACTGCAAAGTCACCCCATAATGAACCTATAGCCCCAGTGACCTTTGGGAGAGCCTAGCCTGGGGGAGTTAACGTCTTTGTCCCCTTGGTATGTGTATCACACCAACATGGCTTGCAGGTAGACTTGTACCACCTAACCTTGTATCCCTCGTGGTAACTTTTATGTGTCACCGCTGACTTGTCCTGCTGACTCTAAGGGAATCAAAGCTGCTTTCAGAGGGGCCAGAGCAGAGGAATGTGTTTTAATCTCCCGCTTAAACTAACTCCTCCTTAAACCCTTAAAACCTTTTTCCTGCTTTTTGGAATGCAAGTCACACTTGTTCACGCTCCCATATCGGCAAGCGGGTAGAAAGACAGCCTGATGTAAGAGGGATTAAAGGCATTTACTGAAATGTTCTCTATTCCTTCAGCTCCATCCAATGCACAGAGTTGCTCCAGTGCTCAGCACTTCACAGGGTCAGGCCTTATGTCAGCATCAGCAAAATAACCTTCCCTACCCACTCCTGCTATAGTCCTAGGAGCTTGGATCAGGTGGAGAAGAACAGATAAGCATCTGAACCCCTAAATGTTTATCTGCAGTGAACACAAACTGCGGATCTTTTTGAAGTTGGCCCATCCCTATCACAAACAGCCTGTGGAAATAATTTGAACCAAAATCAGGAGTCTTAGAAGGATCCCAAGCATTATGCTGTAGCTACGATAATCTGAAAAAAAGAGTGCCAGATGGAAAAATAAAATATGCCAACTTCCCCCTACAATGTATAATCTATATTTGTGCTGCATTGACATAGCTCTACTTCCTCGCACCATTCTTTTATATCCGGTTGACGGATATTTTTCCATAGAGTGGTAATGCTAATCTTGGCAGAGACTGAGAGCAAATATAGAAGCTTCAATGCGTGCCCGGAGATTTCCAAGCCATCGGGAAGCATGCCTAAGAACAACTCAAGAGCAGCATGAGGAAATATAAAAGAGTCAGAGAACTGGAGAGAGCTTGTTTCACATTCACAAATCCCCCAGTGCCACTAGATTTTAGAAGGTGAGGGGAACCCCGCCATCTTAAATGATAGGTTACTGTGGAGCTGGCTGCCAAGACATACGCTGGCAAGGTTCCTCGTCAATTATTATCTTATTTCTTTTTACTTCTGCTTCTGTTACAGATATCTGGCCTCAATCGTTACAATATCAAGCACCCCACTGTCTTTAATATATTTATCTTTACCACATCCTCTAAGGCAGGCAAGTGTGCTGATCCTCAGATTACAGAAGCAGAAAAGGACCAGAGAGGCCCAGGCTCACAAAAGGACTTAGACACTTATATTTCATTTAAGACAGACTTTGGACCCCTAAAGAAACAGTTCATAAAATCCCCATCTACCTACTTAAGACACATTCACATGTGCATTATTTTTGGATACACAACTTTCACTGGTTTCCGCTATTGTGACTTGCCAGAGCAGCCACCATCTCAATAGACTGAACCACCGCTTCGATCCGAGTCCCCTCCTGCTCCAGTCCATGCTCAGGGAGATCCCACCAGAGAATCACAGTCCGGGTCGGGAGGCAGATGCTCAGATACCACCTAAACTTCTTACCCCCTGCTCCCAACACTATTTATAAATTTATCCTATGATTCATTAGTGCAAAATGAGCGGGAATCAAGAACCAGCATCCAGTGTGAGCCTATGAAATAAATAAACAGGTTGAATTCCGTTGCCTGAGCATAGGTATCCCACACAGACTCCTGCTCCCGTAGGTCCAACGCCATACTGCCAGCTCCAGGCAGGTATCTCAGATACCACCATGTATCCCAAGTGGCTCTGGGCATCTCTGCCTTTGCAGCTAAATCAAAGTTCAGTAAATTGGAAAGCTTGAATGCCTAAGGGCATCAGGAGCCTGTAGAAGAGTTAAAAGGATTCCCAAGTGCCTTGAATCAATTCTTCTACCTTAGGGAGAAAAAGGAGATCTCCTACCACGTCCTCTGCTGGGGTAAGCAGGCAAATGGTGGTAAATGCAGATTATATCCCTAAGAATAAGAGAAAAACGAAGCCAGTATAGACATCCAAGTGTAGCATGAAATTTTTTTTTTATGGGCTTTCAGGTAGATATGGGTAAACGCTGCAGCTGAGCAATCCCTTTCTACCAGCATGTCTTTTTGCTTTTCTGAGGAAAGTGAGATGTAGACATGTCGGTCCTGACACCATGGCCTCAGCTTTTATAAACAGAGCTGCAGTAGGAATGGGCAGGAGCCCACCAAGCCTTTTAGGTTGCAATCTTCCTTTAAGGCCACTGTTAAACCACTGGCGCAGTGTGATTTGCATTTGGTATGAAAGAAGTGTAATTTGGTGTCACTCAAGTGTCCTCAGAAGAAACAGATTCCCTTTACACCCACCGAAAAATCTGGCCTTGCATGTGCAATCAGCACCTCAGCTGCTCTTGGCCCTCAGAGGGTCCTCGCCATCACTGGCAAGACTGTTGAGCTCCAGCAAAAATTCCTAACTTGTGTAATCACTTACGCTTTGTCTATCTGAAAATTTCCCCCCCGTAGTTTTATTTGAATGTCACATTCCTTTCTCCTGCTCCTACAAAAAAAAAAAAAAAAGCTCTTTAGGACTTTGACCCGCACACGGGTGGTGTTACCCTGGTAGCAGGAGGGTTATCTGTTGATATGGGCCAGCATCCAAGTGACTGACAGTGTAAAATAGTACACATTTTTGGTGGATAGCCCTGCAGAAGAAATGGGGGTGTACATTTATTAAGCTCTTGGTGGCTAGTGAGGACAGCTTTTTCCAGAGTGCTGCCTGCTAATATTAACAGCCAAGGGTGAGACTTGGTCTGCATGAACCAGCCGCTTTTGAAAGGAGAAAGGCTGCCTTGCTTGGGAATAAACCTCACTGGTACTTCCACAATCCCTCAAAGGCTGGGCTTTCGATCCTCATTGAGTACTATATACTCACCTATAATCAAGTCAGTTTTTCGCCACAAAACATGACTGCTGAATAATGCAGACAAGTGCAAAAAAGGTTTATTGCAGAAGTGACCTCTTCAGGCATTTACAGAGCGAGGGTCCTGTCGGATGAGCTTAAATTCAAATGAGGAAGACTTAGTTTGGACATGGTGAAAAGGGTCCCAAAGCAAGAGCAACGGCATCCTGGCAGAGATGGCTTGCAGAGCCTGCACCACTGAGGGTTTTTAAGCAGAGAGATCTGTTTCAATTGATCTCTGCTGATTTTGTAGGATGAACTGTACAACCATGGGAGAGCCTCTGAACCTTGTTATTCAACTGCAGTATGATTGCAGAAAGAGGTGTACGAGCCCAATAAGAGAAGTTCTGCCCTGATGTTTGTACTCCATCTACTCACAACAAGGAAATCGTTGGGGGAAAGGAAATAGCCTCAGTTTCAGATGTGGGGCCAAAGCACCAGGAGAACGAATGATCCACGAATGGTTCTGTAGGGCACAGCTGGGGTGAAGCTGCCCACTTTCTTGCAGGCAGATCTTCTTGTCCAAGGTCTTTCCAGGGGGATCTTTCTAAGTGACATATTCTGGGACCACCCCACCAACAGCCAACAGTAGCCGTGTGTAGCCACTACTGAGCTGGGCTAGCTGAGGTGATGATGTTGAGGTGAAAGGCTGTATATCCCATTACCCATCCCTAGAGTCATCTAGTCTTCTGTCTGCATTTTAACATGAGTGTGCTTGGACAAAACAGGACATTTTTTTAATGAGAACTGCCAGAACTCTGATGTTCAAATGTAAAGGGGGGTTAGGGGAGGAAAAAAATAAAAAAAGCAAGTTCTGGATATTCAAATGCTTTATTTTTGGAGTAAAGAGAAAAATGCTGTTAGTTTTATTTTTTTCAAGTATCTATTTCTGTTTAAAAAAAAAAAAAGAAGGGGGGGATGGAACTGATGTTTTGTTTCTGCCAAAAAAATGTAATTCATTTCTCCTTCATTGTTTCCAGAGTCCTTTGCCATTTCGAGAGGTTCTCACACCCACACAGAAGTCTTTTATATAGCCAGGCAGCAGACTCTTTCTCCGTGACCCTTCGGCCATTGTTGATTTATGAATTATTATTATTAATAGCATGCAGAAAAATTCCAAAACTTCAGGACTTTCCCTTCTTGCTCTTTCAGTACAAATACAAGAGTCTCCATGGAGCTTCCCTCATGTGTTGTGAGAAGTCCAAGAACTTTTCCATGCTTAATAAGGAGAGTGGATTTAGGGAGGAATGACAAAGTGTGTGCCTCTCGTTATCCCTGTTTGTTATTGATTTATAAGCTGCTGTTCCCATGTGCAGAGCTCTTGAACAAGGATCAGATCAAAAGACCAGTGATGTGATCACCTATCATCCTGAGGTGATCAAGCAGTCTAGACTTAAATCCACTTCTGGATGACAAACAGTTGCAAGTCCAAGACTGAGCAGATCTTGAATTTCAGATAGCCCAAACAGAGGCATCCTGCTTTACTAAATTCATACCAGACCCAAGTTTGGATCACCTCTCTTAGCTTGCTCCAAATAAGTAGTTCTTTTGAAAGATAAACAGTCTGAACTTTCAAAAGAGTGTCCTCAAGCTGGCGTTTTAGGAGGATGAGCATTGTCAGCCAGACAAACATCTCTTGATGAAACTAACAGGTGTCCTGAGCAACCATGAAAAATCTGGATGGAAAAACACAGAGAAATTGTTAGCAGATCTTAGAGTGCTAGACGTGATGGCCACGTAGATCGTCTTGTTTAAATTAGCAGTTGGGGAAGGGAGTGTCCGTAAAGAGAAAGCATGCTCTTGGATAAACAAGGAATAGCTCATATCATCCACAAGCATGAAGTGCAATGAGTTGAAAGAAGAGACAATATGCAAAAGTGATATTTTCCTTGGATATGGTGCTAACCAGGTACAAGTGGCATCATACAGACCCAAGGGTAGAATGAGCCATATGTTAGAATGAGAAGTTTTGAGGGCGCTCACAAGCCATGTGCAGGACAACCAGGGGATCAGGCCCAGCCAGCACGGGTTCATGGAAGGCAGGTCCTGCTTGACCAACCTGGTCTCCTTCTATGACCAGGTGACCTGCCTAGTGGATGAGGGAAAGGCTGTGGATGTGGTCTACCTGGACTTCAGCAAAGCCTTTGACACTGTCTCCCACGGCATTCTCCTAGAGAAGCTGGCGGCTCATGGCTCATGGCGGCTCAGGTACACTCTTCGCTGGGTAAAAAAC
>NW_009207305.1:1915-3751 GCF_000690835.1 Fulmarus glacialis | reverse complement strand
CAGAGCTGGGAGGGCCGCCCCACCCCGCCCGCACCCCGGACACCGGGAGAACGTGGAAGCGCCGCGACAGGGCGGGGTACCGAGCGGCAGCAGCTGAGAGGGTTGGTGGTGGCGTTAGCCGCCATGTCGGATCCGGACCTGACCAATCGCTACGCCTCCCGCAGATGTGAAGGGCCGCCCGCAGGGGCCGGCCCAGCAGGCCCGACGAGCGCATGGCAGAGCTTTGATTTTTTGCTTTCTAACCGATGTCCTGCAGACGATTCAGGTGTAAACATGGTATCTGGCACAGTCCCATGAGCAAGCACAGTTTTACGGCATCTTTACTACTGATTGCCGTGATAGACTCTGGATGGCTTTAAAACATCCAAGCCTTGCATTGCTCCATCTGGCAAATATCTTCCCTTCCTCTTTAGAATAATTACTTCATGGTTTTACCTTTCTTGCCTCAGAGAACATTACATCATTTTGTTGGGTACTTTGTTGGATGTGTCTTTGCTCCATATCAGTGTCCATGTGAGAGCTGTAGCCTAGTGAAGGACTCGCGTCCCCTTGCACTCATGGAAAAGGGACAGGAAAAAGGCCATTTTTGATCACTTAATCCCTATGCTACGAACCAACAGTAAGATCTGAAGTGAGATATTTTGCTCATTTTGTCCAGCTGAAATCTCAGTACTTTATGCTCATGGAAGTGAATAGGAAAAATGCTACATTCAAGGCAACATTTTCAATGGCTGATTCTCACTAAAGGTATAGCACTCAGAATATGCATGTGCCCATCCTGAATGCATAGAAACAAATTTTTACAAGAAAAGGGTGTGATTAGGCAACCATGCACACACTATTATGTACAAAAGAAGGCTCTGACCAAAGTCGTCTTCAGTCAAAAAACATTCAAGGTTTCTCACCACAATTTCGAAAGGAAGAACCCGGATTGACAAGGAGGGCTCAGAATTAGTCGAGGGACGAAACCCCAAGCAGCTTTACTGACAAAGTCGGTATTGCATTAAAGGTTACTTCCCAAAGCTGTACTCCAATACAGAGGTAAGAAGCTAAACATTTTCCAGACGCCTTTTTAATCCGGTACTTGACGGTAAAGGGCTTGCACTAAACATACTCTATTTCAATAAACTGCATGGAAATTATTAACAGTGAAATACAGTGCCAGAAAAGACATCTATAATAGTATCTTGGAAAGCATCTGTTCACTTTGCAGTTTGTTTTCTTAATTCACTGTGATCTGGTTTTGTAATAGTTTCTTCATTTACGTGTTGATGACTTGCACAAATGCGATTCATGAAATGAGTCAACTCAACTGATTTTCAAATATTTAATAAGTAACAGAGGTTTTTTTAAATGGAGAAAAAAAAGTGTGGTTTAAATACCAGTAAGCATTCAACTCTTTTCTCCTTGTAGCCCAAAAGATCTCTTTTAGTCTCATCTGCTTTCCTTACAAAACCTGTGCCCATTTATTTTCCAACAGTAAAATGTAGCTCTAATTTTCTACATTTCTTTCCTGAAAATACATTCCCTAACTAGATGACTGAACACCACAAAAGTGATAAAATCCACATAGACATCTGGGATTGCAAAATCCACTGACCATTAGATTTTCTCTTACTAGTAATGTCAAAAAAGGAGTGAGAGCTCTGCTCAGAAAGGCACTTAAGAATTTGCTTTCCAAAAACCACCACTCGGGCCTTTTGCTGAGAGAGGTTTACCAGGTATATCTAAAAAATAAAGTTAGATTTGGACACACTTTAATAGTTTCCCAAAGCATCCTTCAATACTGAGGGTCTTATTTTTGAGTGCCAGGCTGGGAAACTGTGGGCTTCTTGG
>NW_009207305.1:0-1887 GCF_000690835.1 Fulmarus glacialis | reverse complement strand
AAGTCATCTGATGTTTCCAGTGCTTCCCAAATGTTTGCCTATGGGATTTCAAACTGGCAGTCCAAAGCAAAAGCACACAAAAATCACAATGTTTTGGTATTAGAGCACATTCTGCTTGATCGGCAGCTACAAAATAATAAAGCCCTACTTGAGAGAGAACAAATAAGCAACCCAAACCACTCAATATCTTTGCTCAGGCGGTTACAATATTTCTTAAAGAGATCGGTTAACCTTGGAAACTTTAAGCATATTGCCTCAACACAAGACACTACAGAATCAATTAGAAATATCTGAAGCTAGCTTTGATTCAAGCAAAAACAGTTTAAAGCTCCAAAGCAGACCATTTTCCTAAAGACAGGACCTATGCAATGAAGCGTACTCAACTAGCTGCTCCACTGTTCCTTGTAGACAGTGGCTCTAAGGCTGCTGTTTCTAGTCAGTTAGTTCCTTGCGCTTCCCCCGCCAACAGAAAAGGAACCAGTAATTTGCTGCCAATATTTGACAAGGCATTACAAGCTGTGGCTAAAAAAAAAAAATCAGATTTTTAACACCTCAATGCAGATTTTTTTTTTTTTTATTTCCTGCTTGCTGGCCACCATGAGACTATTTTCTATACTGGGGGACAGAATTTCTCGGGGCACTCCTCCACAACACTCACATAGATTGAAATCAGCCCCGTAAGTTCCTGAGTTTTATTCCTGGTGTTCAGCTATAGGATTGCATCACTGTCCGCAAGTTGAAATAAATAGGAAAGTCAGGCTAAACAGATTAGCAGGCAGAGCCTTCACTGACCTGCTTGCTAGAAGCCAGGCCCTAGAGAAAGGCTCATTTTCCCATATTTATATTAAAGTAAGATGAACTGACTGCTCAGCACTGTATCACATTTAAGTGTATGCAGGAGACACCGTGCGTCACGTAAGATCCCAAAAGTTGCTTCCCCTCCCATGAGAAAGACCATGGAACAGGATTCTTCCTGTCTAGCACACTGGGCTATTTTGAAAGTACCACCCCTTGGAGTTCAAAAAACCCCATAAAACCAGAGAGCCCTCATCAGTTTGAACTGTCTGCTACTAGAAAGCAAATCATGGGCTGATTTTGGCATATAAATCATACGTTGCATGAAGCTTATTTTAAACTACAGCTTCTTACATCACCTTGGCATATATAGCACACTGATTTATGCTCCTTGGACTGGATTCTTTTTTGCATTAAGTCCCATTTATAATTCTCAGGCAGGGAGTGTCAAAGTAGATAAAGGTTATGTTTACGCTATAGGATGAACAAACAGCAGGTTACCTCTACACTTAATTACAAATGGATGTGTACAAAGGGTGTCTCTGTGAGTCTTGGAAATTAGATGGGAGTCAATTTGTATATTAGAATCCATTGCCACAAAGTCTAGTCTCACTACCAGAGGTGAAAACCGAAATCAGAAATAAGCAAGACAAACACCTTTTAAAGCTCTTTTTCTTGTAGCAATGGAAATAATACACAGTATACAAGAACGCATGTTGCCATTCAGACAAGGTAATAACAGTCTATGGTGATGCTGCAATGTTCCTTGGCAGCCGCCATGTTCATTTTTACCTCCAGTGGTCCTTTGAGAGATTAGATAAAGTGTTCATCTCTTCATCATCTTGCAAAAGACAATACGCCACACTCACGTGGTGATTTTCAAGCACAGACCGGTCATTATATAGAATGGCTGAGTCTGACCTAGCATTTAAAAGAAAACACAGGAAAGGTTATGTTTCTTCCCTGTCTAAAGAGTCTCACATTCAGAAGTTTTCCTTTGATGAGCTACAGAGGTTAGTTCTATAGCACAGATACGAGCATTTATAGAATTGATAGAATGGTAGAAATGATAGAATTCTTGATACTTGGTGA
>NW_009207304.1:65967-95960 GCF_000690835.1 Fulmarus glacialis | reverse complement strand
CGGCCATCGGCAGGGGATGTTTTCATCTTCCCTGCTAAAATGCTGCTCTGAACGGGCGGTTGGGGTGTTGGGTGGTTTGTCCTGCCTGCATTTTGCTGTGGGCTGGCTGCTCTCTGAAACTGCTCCGTGGCTCCAGGACCCCTTCGGAGCGAGCACAACAGCCATAAGGATGACTGATCTCGCAAACATAACTCCTCCAGCCTTCGGCTGTATTTCTCCCGGTGCTTTCTGGGGAAGCAAGCAGCTTCCTGACAGCCAGGCCACTTCCGAGTCCCGGTGACAACCCCTGGTCCCCAAAGCTGATGTAAAACTGACTTGCGCCTGTGCCAGGATGAGGTGCTTCAGTGAAAGGAAATTTTCATCATATTTTGTGGATGCTAGATGGCAGTATTGCATTTCTTAAACAATTAAAGTTTAGTTAGTGGAAAATAGGAAGAATAACAGAGCTCTGAAGCTCCGAAGAGCAGAATGCTGTCAGTAATGAAAGCTCAGATAGACTAAATAGTCATATAATTAAAATATTATGTTTACTAAGGGGTTGCCTGGAACAGGGGATACATTATACTTTCTTCTTGGCCACGTACATCTTTACTGCTCATGTGAGTTAACCGTTGATAACAACGCTGCTCATTTTTTATGGGTCTTCAGGATTAGGCCCAAGGTATAAGTCACTTTCTAGTGATTTATAGCACTCATGAGGAGCAGCGCTCTTGTGAAGGCGGTGGGTGAACCTTACTCCACTGACACAGGGATTTAAATCTTGTGTGATTTTATTGCAACTGAAAGAGGCAGACTTGGTTATCTCAGTTCACGTATTAGTGGATAAGCATCCACATCACTGAGTTCTTGATCCAGAAAAGCACTTGAGCAAGTATTTAGCTCTAAGCATGAGTAGTTCATGGTTTTAATAAGGTTACTCATATGGTTAAAGTTTGACAGACAATTGAGGGCCTTTCTGGATCAGGGCCTAAAGCAATCATTGCAACTTGGCAGTCTTCGTAGAGAGGCCAAAGGCTGAGTAACTTTCTTGAGAAAGTTGCCCTCTTCTCCTTGGTGTCCACAGTGGCTTCAGGTTAGGACTGGTACTGCATGATAATTTGGCAATGCAACTAGACTCTCAGCTGTGTCCCTTGCGCTAAGGAACATCATTTAAAGCTGTGAATGCAGTGGCTTCATTGGGCAAATTGTCCCTCAAAAAGAACCTGAGCTCTCAGATGGGTCTGGTTAGCCGGATCCCCAAGTGGTGCGGCTCAGGTAGAGGGCTGGCAATTACGGGACCCACCACAGTTGGTTTCCAAGCTTTGAAGAACAGCAGTTGTGGAAAAGGAACTCTGAAGCAAAAGAAACAGATTTTGGCACAGTTGGGGATAGAAGAAAAAGCTGGTTGGTTGCTTGGGGGTAGGCAGCTCAATCTGATGGGGTTCTCTAGCTGGAGACTGGTGTTAAGTGGTAGTTTTGGATCCTGATCCCAGCCTCAGGCACTGGGAAGCTGCACATCTGCCTAAACTAACAAAGGGGAGAGTTCAAAAGGAGCTGAGAGGTGCCAAGAGGGTAGAAAATCAATGGAACATCAAAGTCTAAAGATGGATGGAGGCTGCATTTTCATGGGAGTGTTCGCTTTGAAAGAGAAGGTAGTGGGAGAGTTGCTGTCTGTGTCTATTAGATTTTATTGCAATATTCTGGAGGGGATGAACTCTGACAAAAGGTTGAAAGGTGAATCCCTGTTCTGCAAAGAGCAAAAGTTCTCCTTGCTGTAGCACAAGGAGGTGTGCCTGGGATGGTGATGTAGAAGGATGTGGAAACTGAGACAGCAAATGGGCTTATGAGCCTGGTAAGTTTGGTTTTCCACAAGAAGTGTGGTTCCTCTGCATATTCAGTTGAAAAATGTGAGGGGAGTCATAACTTCGTTCAGTGAAAATATAAGATGAACTGATGCTATACGGTCTTGTGAGCTTTTATTTTGTGGGTGTAATGAGTTCCATTTCAACTGTAGGATTTTTCCGATACTTATATTGTCTCTTGTTGCATTTTTTACATAGGTAACTCCAGCTGTAAGCAACAGTTTAAGCATACATAAAATAGGAAAACCTATATCAATATGAGTTATTTTTCTAAGAACAAATCTGTAAGATCAGGCTTAAATGTGAAATGTGTTCTAGAGCTTAGTCTTCGCGGAGTACAGAGGCAGTTACTTCATGTTATTAAAGTCAGACTCTAATCCTGTGATGGGAATGCTGTTTTTATAAATGGCTCTGGTGTAAATTAGTAGGCAATTAAAGCTGTAGCCTGGCTGGCATATTGATATTCTATTTGTCACCAGGTCACTCTTTTATGTTTAGTGTCAAATAAGACTTGATCAGTTTTATTTACAGTCATCGCAATAGGTTTATAAAGTAAAACTGCATAAATTCTTGTGCAGATCTCATTTTTGGAACAGTTTAATCTCTGATAGCATCAAGTGATCGGTACTGGAATTGGTCGTACATTGTTTGGTCTGGCTTTATTTTAGTTTTCCTTTTTCCCTTACCGTGGAATATTTTGACATTTGTTGAAACTCCCAAAACTTCCAACTTTCCATTTGGAAATTGATTGAAGCAACATAGTTTATTTTCAGTAGAAACTGAAATTAAGTATGTCAGACCACACGTTTCAGGACTGCTCTGATGCTTCCTAGGAGTTACCCTTCAGGTAACCCCTGCTCCCATTCTTCCATCTGGGCAAAGCTGGGCTGAGCTTTGTATAGCTTATGTGCTTCATGTCCTTCCTATTGTAGGATTTGCCTCATTCACTGAAATTGTTCCATCTTATAACACTTGTTAGGTGCTATAAATTACTGAGTTTAGTTCTTTGATGGAGATACTTTTCATTTTTTGGGAAGGAAGAAAGCAGAAAGCAGACACACATTTTGCAAAATTTCATGAAGTTGAAATCCTGAAACTATTTTGTTAGGAAACATTTGACTTGATAAAACATTCCCCTTAAAGCCTAAGACCTTATTGAACTCAGATAAAAAATAGAAACTTAGAGTGCGTTGCCTCTTGTTGTACAACGAGCATCTCTTTAGTTGTAGTCTTCCAACGGCAAGTTTTGCAATGGCGTCTCCTCATTGAAAAGTATTGATTAATATTAGAGATACTTGACTGTATTTTCTGTAAACACAATGTTATTAAGCAAGTGAGTGGTTAAAATAACATTCACACCCAGGGCTTTTTCAGTTCATATGCTTTGTCAATCAAGAAAACACCATTTTTTTTCTCATACGTTTAAAAAGTTATTGTGGTGGTGCATTCATACCCCCCCTTTCTTCCCTGGGCCACTTGTTGATCTGGGCCGCTTGTTGATCTCAGAAGATTTTGCATCTAAAGTGCAAGTCTGTACAATGCACATCTCCAGTTTCTTTAGCTTGCATATAAGCACACAAAGTCTGCAGGCATGGTTATGGAAATATCACCTAGGTTTAGAATCATCAAAATGTAGGGACAGTTTTTAGTTTACCAATGGAAAGAGCTGAGCCGAAAGTCTTTATGCAGCCCATCTGAGCGATGCGCGGAGTTGTGGTTGCAAGTCAGAGTACCAAATACGGTAATGGCGGATCAGGGAAAATTGCCTATGGGTTTTTCTAGTGATTGGCTTTTAATAGTCTATGCTTGCTGGTCATGGATGAAAGGAAGCAAGCCACAGAATACGTAACAGGGTGGTGAACAATCAAGTGTAGGACAGTAGGACTTGTAGGCAAAATATTATAGTTAGTGGGGTTTTTCTTGTGGTGGTACAAGTTGAGAGTATGCATCAGGAGAGCATGAGAGATGCAAGATGCAGCAGAAAGCTTGAAGACCTGGCAAAACTTGACAGTTTCATCTCCTCTTCTTTGGACAGCCATGCATGCCAAGAAGAGGGAATGACTGTAATTTTAAATTTCCCAGACTGGCTTGTTCCTGAGCTGTTAGCATGTGTGTAAGAAGTTGGAAGTCTGTGGGAAAAGCGGAGGTTTAGCTAAAGGAACTCAAGGATACTTGAGCCAAATGGCAAAACTTTAAAAAGGGAACACTTAAAAATTGTTTCTCTTGCAAAAGCTTTAATATATCTGTAAAATTACACTGTATTCACAGGTACGATGCCAAATGGCAAGACTACATTTAATAGTAAAAATATAAGTGGGATTTTAATTCTGCTTTTAGTGCAAATCTCAGTACAACTTTAACTACATACCTCAATAGCATATCAAAACAGTGACAGCTTGTAATTAATAATGCAGTCAGTCTAAGTCATTGAACTGGAGGAAGATGTAGGGACATTGATTTTTTTTTTTTTCTTCTCATGAACTATTATCTTTCTGGGAAAACAGTTTTTGAAGGGAAAATTTATCTCATTCTTTGTGAAAATGAGATTTACCTCTCTATTCAAAGCAGGTTCATAGATTTCTAAAGGAATTATTGGAATAGTTGCTTCTCAAGTCAGCTAAATGACCTATTAATGTAATTCATCGCAACATGCTTTTTTTTTTTTTTTTTTTTTAATTGGTGCATTACAGGGGAGTCTTTATTACTAAATGAATACAGCATGTTTTGTTTCAGGGTGCTGAGGGACAGCTGTGATCACTGAAGAATTTGGTATTACTTGCAGAATTTAATAAAAAAAAAAACACACCACTTTTTCCTTTAAATCAGACCTGAATCTGTTGCATGATTAATTAAGATTGATTAATACTCCACCACAGGACATGAAATAGATATGTCTCTAATATGGCTCATGTATTTCTAATATAGTCCAAACACACAGTGGTTCTCTCTTGGGGTCTACCCAGGGAGAACAGGAAACACTTTTTTATTGTGAGGGTGACTGAGCACTGGCACAGTTTGCCCAAGGAGATTGTGGAGTCACCATCCTTGGAGATATTCAAAAGCCATCTGGACATGGTCCTGGGCAACCTGCTCTAGGTGGTCCTGCTTGAGCAGGGGGGTCAGACAAGACAAGCTCCAGAGGTCCCTTCCAACCTCAACCAGGCTGTGGTTCTGTTATCCCTATGTGAGCATAGTGCAGGGAGAGAAGAGAAGGCAAGGGAGAGATGGTGAGAAAGAGGGATAATGGGAAACCTTTTTTAAATTTCATTAGACTTTTTGAATATTTTGATTGTAAAATCTAGCTAGCAAAGTAGTGAAATAAACTTTGATGATATGAAGTACAGGGCCATTGGGTGTTTGCTAACAGTAATGGAAGCCAATTTTCCCAGTTGGACAAATTGAAGATGATCTGTCTTGGGACCTCTATAGGAGAACTACTATCAGCGGACTTTCCAACAGTAAGAAAGTTTCTCCAAGATATTGAAGGCTTACCAAAATCCTATGACTCTCATGTTTCCCTATAAACACTGCTTTCCATCTGTGATTTTATTTTTGGTGGTGCCGGGGGGGTGAAGGGAGAAAGGTTGTCTAAATGTTTTCTCTGCCTTCCCCCTTGGTTCTTCTTTTCCTTTCAAGAAATGAATAGGATGACTCATTTCCTACTCTGTGACTTGTTCTCTTGGGCTATGTAGAAGCTTCAGAAACCTGGCCACTGTGTCCTGCAGCTTCCTTCCAGCTTGCATGCCCAGGTTTCCTACTCGTAGGTGGTGGACACGGTGAGCAACTATTTCGCACTGTGATAGGGAACGGGGATGAGGTCAGGGCACGAGCATGGGCAGGGAATTTGGGAAACACTCCGGGGTCACAGCTGGATCCCTGCACGTTCGTTCCTTTCTTCCTGCAATGATTCAGAGCTCATATTTCTGGAGTGACCATGTGGACAATTCTTCCATTCACATGCTGACACTTAGGTCAGAAAAGTCCATTTTATATGTCCTTGATCATCATAGGTAGCAAGGTGGCTCCCAATGCCTTTGCTCTCTGTATTTTCTTTTTTTTTTAACTGATAGCATGATTATCATCAGATACAGCCGTAACACACTGCAGAATTAAACTAGGATGTTACCATTGTCAATTTGTCAACTGTCAGCATCTTATCGTGTTATTTTGTTTACTTTGGGGCAGTATGCCTTTCGGATATTTTTAAAACAGAGTGTCTTTAGTCTTGTTTAAAACAATATTAGTGTACTTTAAAGTATGAGGAATTTCTTAGCCTGAGCTAAGTATGAGGAATGAGGATCTTCTGGGGGGCACACAAGTGACCTTCTTCCCTCTCCCACTCCCAACTACCATTTTCAATTTTTGACAAAAATTTTGTTTGGTGCTCAGAAAATCTAGAGTGAGGTTCCCCTGTTCTCCCCCAGAGCCCTGTTTTTCTTTGATTAAGAAAAGCATTATTTTTATTCTACAAACAAAAAATGTCACAGTAGCTTTTTAATCAGACATTAGAAAACAAAAATTAAATGAGATTGAACTAGTCTTTCTCTCTCTCTTCTCCCCCCCCGCCCCCCCGTCCCCTAAAACACATTTTCTGGCAAATAAGAATCTGTGTGACTTCAATGTGACTCTTGTATTGAAATGATGCAATGATGCTGTATGGTACTGACCCCTGACTATTTTATTTGCACTGCTAGAATGCCCTATTATCTAATTTTTTTTTTAATCTCTTGAGATTGCAATTTCAGTAAAGACAACCACACAATCATATTTATACTGGATCTTGTGCCAATACCCTGATTCTGGCGCTGCAAGTGTTTAACAAAATATCACTTATACTAATTTCATCCAGCTTCCAAACTTTTCTTTTTGCTTTCTTGTTTGAGAAGGGTGAGGGAGATAACTCCTGAGTTTTGAAACTTGGATTTTATTTTTTAACCTATTTGTTCAACTTTTTCACCCTGACTAGAAGGATGTTCTGAATTAAAATTTCAGTTCTAGTTGACATCTGGTTCATTGCTGATGTTAGATTTTTTTTTCCTTTTTTTTTTTTTTCCCCTCTTGATCTTGCCCTCCTTTCCTCTGCCCCTTTCCCATGGCTACATTTATCCTTGTTATCAGATTTTGAATCATCTTGCCAGTCTTTTTTTCCTTTTTCTTTTCCTCTCTCTCCTTCCCGCCGCCAGTCTCTGTCCCCCCCGAGGCTCTGATATGACATAAGCCCTATAGGCAGTACAAGGGGACAACACCGTCAGGTGGTCTGCAGCCTCAAATGGAAGCAGAGAGTAGGGCTGCCTATTTTCCATAGGCCATTTGTACACTGGGGATGTTTCTTGCCATAGGCAATAAAAGGCATGTTTGATGCGTGTCTGTAATGCCTGCCTTTGACGTACCAGAAGGGGGCAGTTAGAATAAGCTCATTGCTAAACCATATGGAACGTGTTCTGGAAAAACAAATTGCATTAAGCTGGGGAAGATGCAGCTGTGCAGCGCTTTGGCACGTGGAGCACAAGTCCTACCTGACGCCAATTCTGCTTTGTGTACATACTGTACAAACTGGGAGAGAACACATAACACAGCGTATGGTGTGCCGGATTATCACCTCGTTCGAATCTCTAGGCAGACATTTAGCTACATGTACCCTGTCAACTCTGTACCAGGTCATGACCAGTAACAGGATGATACCTTGCTGGAGCCAACTGTGTTGAAAACAAAGTCAATTTAATATGAGTTGAAGCAAGGAGACAGGAGAAACAGTGTAACAATTGTGACTTTTAGAGTATAATCACTCGGTGAAGACTTCAAGCCTGACTTAATGTTGGGGGTTGCTGCAACCTACTTATGGCTACAAGGCTGGCAGAGTAGTGTAGCAAGGTCAGTAAGAGAACCTGGAGTCCTTAAAAGTAAATCGTGGCTGCCAACCTAACACGGTAGACTGATGTTTTAGAAAAGGGCAAGCAAAACAGAGCAAAATACCAATGCAGACGGGGGGATGAAGGGATTGAGAGCAGCCCTGTGGAGAAGGACTTGGGGATACTAGTGGATGAAAAGTTGGGACGTGAGCCGGAAATGTGCGCTTGCAGCCCAGAAAGCCAACCGTATCCTGCCCCACACAAAAGTGTGGCCAGGACTTCAAGGGAGGTGATTCTCCCCTTCTGCTCCGCTCTGGTGAGACCCCACCTGGAGTACTGTGTCCAACTCTGGGGTCCCCAGCACAACAAAGAGGTGGACATGTTAGACTGGGTCCAGAGGAGGGCCACAAAAATGATCAGAGGGCTGGAATACTTCTTCTAGGAAGAAAAGCTGGGAGAGTTGCCGTTGTTCAGCCTGGAGAACAGAAAGCTCCAGGGAGACCTTCTTGCGGCCTTTCAATATATAAAGGGGGCTTATAAAGAAGACGGAGAGAGACTTTTTACCAGGGCCTGTAGTGACAGGACAAGGGACAACAGTTTTAAACTGAAATAGGATGGATTTAAATTGGACATAAGGAGGAAATTTTTTATGATGAGGGCGATGAGCCACTGGCACAGGTTGCCCAGCTAAGTTGTGGATGCCCCATCATTGGAAGTGTTCGAAGTCAGGTTGGATGGGTCTTAGAGCAACTTGATCTAGTGGAACATGTCCCTTCCCATGGCAGGGGAGTTGGACTAATGATCTTTAAAGGTCTCTTCCAACCCAAAACATTCTATGATTCTAAAATATTTAGCTTGGTGCAAGGGGGGAACAAGAAGGTTTCACTGAGGAAGGTAAGGTTATCATGGGGATGAGCCCCACTAACCCCAAGGTAGGAGCCACCCCCGGTTGTGTGGAAAACCTGGCAGTGATGCAGAATTGCAATTACTCCTTTTGGTTAAAGGGATTGAAATCCCTATATGCAAAATGTATGTGTTGCTCTGTAAGTAATTCTGAGATCAGCAAAATAAAACTGGTATGAAAAATAGTAAACTGTTAAAATAAGTCAAACCCTTGTCATTAGGAAAGACTGTTCAGGGGGTGAACTGTTAGACATTCAGATGAATATTCAAGGATATAAAGGCATATCTTGTTTTCAGTTCAGATATCGATGGCTGACACTCTTCACTGTATCCATTTGAAATCTGATTCTTAAGGTTCGATTTCTGTTTCCCAGGTTTCATACATACTCTTTAGTGCAATATTTATGGATTTGGCTGCTACAGATTAAGGCCTAATAATTGAAATTTCAGTTGAAACAGGATGTGTGAAGTCAAATTTGTATTATAAGAAACCTTTCCTGGGAGAATGAAGATGATGAATTTTTAAAAGTGTGAATTTTAGTTAAATTACTTGTTAAATGCCAAAATACGTTCTGCATACAGCACAAATACAGGAGGGATGCTATTTTTGTAAATTGGTAGACTAGCAGTGATTTTTTTTTTTTTTTGTCATCAGTGAGAAAATATTTTACTAAGCAAATTCTCCACTTACCTATGCTTTTTGCCTCTTAAGATACCCTGTAATTCAGCTGGTATACTGGAGAAGCAACGTAGGTCTCAGAAGAACTCAAAAATATGGTGAAAAAAATACCCTGCACTAGCCTATTTTAAGAAAAGTAAGAAATCCAACCTTGCTGTATGTAGTAGCAGAGCAGTTGATTTCTAAAGCTGAAGACTTGCAATGGAGAGTTTGACTTTATTGGCTAATGTATGGCAACATGGAGAATGAGAAAATAGGGTAAAAGGTAATGTCAAAAAAGGTAAATTATCTGGCAAGTTACTTTAAGATCAAATATATTTCTACTCTGAAAATATACCTTTTTTCCCTTCCAACAAAAAAGAGGAGACACTGTGGAAGGTTTTTTTTTTTCCCTCTGATATTCACTCAGCTCCTGCAACCTATTGCTGTGTCCAATTTGGCTAATTTGCAAGCACAAGTTAATTTACAAGAACAGCCTTATGTCTTCCTCCTGAGACTAAAAAGTTCAGCTGAGGTTCTTCACATTAACAACTTAGAAAATATTCCACAGACAAAATTAATTGATAACTCTGAAACCAGTATCAGATGATGAGCCCAGATACTTTTGTAGTTTTATGTAGGCATCACCGTGAGGGTTCTTTATGCCAAATTTCTGCACTTGTGGTTCACAAAGAAATGCAAATGTGGCTGGATATTTAGATTCTGTGTTGAAACTTGTAGAACAGGTAATATTTTTTAAACTTTTAGAGGAGGGGATACTACATAAAGGGAGGGTGTCCGAGTAGTTTTTTTCACCAGAGCTAATGCTGGTTTCTTGGAGTTTTTTTGTTGGGTTTTTTCCCCCCTTTTTTTTGTTTTTGTTTTTTGGTGGGTTTTTTTTTTTTTTTGGTAGCTAATATAATACTTCTGATTTGCATGGCTTCCAGATTACTCTAGTACTCACAGAAATAACTTTATCAATGTGGTAGGTAGAGAAAGGTAGAGAGAAAGGATCTCTTTTCTCACCTTATGTATTTCGTTTTAAGGCTGTTCTTATCTCCAAATAGACATACATCTGCAGACCCTTAAAAGCTGGAGCAGGAGACGTACTCTCTCAAGTGAAAATGTTTTGTCTCCTGAAAAATGATTTTTTTCAGTCTTCAGCTTTTCAAGAAACTTAGGTTGCTGTTCCTATGTAAAACAGAGTCAGTCCATAAATTCCACATCAATCATCTAATTTCCTGCAACTCTTGCTTGCAAGAGACGTGAGAAGCAGCACAACTTTGCATGGGAAGCTTGTTTTTTCTAATGTTTTGCAAAGTCCACTTCAACTGTCACAAGAATTAACTTTCTTATAAAATCTTTATTATGGTTTAGCTCCAGTTTCAGTACTGTTCTTGGATTTGCAGTGTACACCAATTCATCAGCCAGAATGCCTTTCTCTGGAACACGTTTTTTCAATTTCAGAGCAGAAACTGCAATAACTTCATTTTTTTCTGCAGGTCTGTCTTCATCTTTTGTTATCAGATTTTGTTGCACAGCTACATTCTAGACTGTACATTCAGTGATGTCAAAAGACCTTCACTTAAGACATGTCATTACAAGCAAAAAATTATTAGATGTATTTGAGTCCAAATACTTCTCAGTTCATGCATCCTCAATCCATCAATACTGTGTTTTAAACAGCTCATTTGGAAGTGAGCCCAGTGTGCTGACTTTATCAGAAGTATTACGTGCATATTTATACTGAGGCACATACAGTCCTTATCCACAGCAAAAAATGATCTTGCGCAGCCAAAACCATCTTATATGTTACAGCAGCACTGTCTAGAGCAGCTGGTTTTCTGTGTTGGAAATCCAAATGTGTGTTGTTCATGCACGGATATTTCCTGAAGGAAAATACCAGGTTTTCTGTACACACAGTAGACACTGCTGAAAGCTTCAGCCCTGCAGTACATGAGCAGAGTCCAGAGAACATGGGCCATGGGTGGGCTCACCTGCGTACGTGAGGTCCATTTGCATTGCCAGTGTAGATTGACCCTCCCTTGTGCTGTGCACGCTGGAGTCACTGCTCAGGCACATAATCAAAACCATTTACCTAGGACTACTGGGGAAGCCTAGCTGGAGCGTCTGCTCTCCTTGCCTGTTAGACATTTGGATATTTGGGGCAAATATACTGCATTGGGTCTTGCTGACACCGGGCTAATGCCCATTATTAAGTCTACAGCTTTAATCTAAGTGGATCAGTTATACATGAACATTCTTTTAAGTGACTCAAAACCCCTGTGTTCATTGGATCACGAATCACCTTAAAGCGTATTGTCCGTTGAGGATGTGGGAGTGTCAGCTTTGGGCTTTTCATTACTATCAACTCTCACTGACCCCTGATGAATGCCCGGGTCCATCATATTACGTGCTAGCAGGAGTCATCCTTAGACCCACTGAAGTTTCTTGTTTGGCAGCATGGTGCTGCCATAACTTCAGCACCCTCCACAAATTTGGTTTGTGTGTAACTAAAGGATCTTTGTGTTCTCTACTTGAGGGTAGGTTCTTGCAAATCTATGGCAATCTAGCTGCCTCTTAAGGATGCATGTTAGGGCTTGAAGAAACCTTATTACATGGACTGTGTGGCACCTGAACTGATCTCTGTGTTAAAACCTTAGCTGAAAACATTATTATAGGGTACAGCTGAGGGAAATAAACTCTTGTAAATATTTGCCACAAGGAACAGTAGATAACTGCTGTGGCCTTCAACATGCCTTTCAAATGAGCACATAGTCATATAGAAATAAAGTCATTTCCATGTGATAACAGAATGTATGTGAGGATATCAGAGCCTTTGTCTGTATTTATCCCCCAAAAGCATCCTCCTCCCTGCCCTACCCCACCCCCAATGGTTAAGGTATTTTTGTGGTGACTTTTTTAAATCTCCAAATGTAATGCTTTAGTGATGTGATTTTGTTTAGCTGTGCATGTATTTACCTAGTGTTTTGGTTTTCCTATGTCTGAGTTTCTGTAAAACCACTGACAAGAAGAATCTGCAAACTCAAGTGGGTATCTAGTTCTGCCCATAGTTTGCCTCATATAACTGTGCTTTGAGAAACTAAATTTTGACCTGAGGGAGGGGAAGATAATTTTTATCCACAATGTTACACTCGGGTAAGGCCCTTTGCACAGCAAATATGTTTTAGTTTGAATTACTATTAGGCTTTGTGCACCTGAAGAAACTTACAGTATGTGTTTGTGTTACAATGTTTCCGTCTTCTGAGACTGAAAAAACAAGGCAAGAAACAAATTTATTGTCAATTGGATGTTTGTTTTTTTTCTCTGAATTATGATTCATTTCTGGGATATTTGTGCTAACTGTTTGCAACCAACTTGACTGCAGTTGATCATGAGGAAATAATCAGGTAAAAATGTGCACTTTGAAAAGGAAGACAAAAGTTCCTCACAAGAAAATACGGCTTTTGGTGACATTGACCCCACTGATAGCCAAACAGTGTTTGCTTGGCTGATGGTAAATGGACGTTTCTTGCTTTTGAAATCCCAGAATGAAAGTGGAAAGGAAAAAACCCCTCTCCTTTTTATCAGTATTCTTAGTTTAAAGAGTCACTGTTTAAAAAGTAATAGTACAACATGCAGTTTATATTTGTCATTCACTTTAGACGGATTTAGGATATGCCAAAGGACCCTCTAGAAATCTTGTCTCAATTGGAGTGAAAACCTTTGTCTCCCTGGAGCCTGTGGACAGAGCAATGCTGTGTACTGGGTAGATTCATGTTCAAGATTAGCTAAGGCTTTTAATTTCCAAGATTACACTTTTAAGTGGTCCCAAGACAAAGAATTATCTCATTATAGGTGGTTTACTGGGTTTTATATGGCAAACACTTGAAATTTCCTGTCATTGCAGATTAACGTGCTGCTGTCTACCACACTTGCGGCTGTGTGCTGACTTCAGCTGGGTAGTAGAGCCAAATCTTGTTTATGAATGAGCTTGAGAGTCCTTTGACCTGATATTATAGTAATGGGCAGGCTGGTGGAGGATGATACTCAGATGTCTGTCTTCACTGGAGTTTGACAGACAGTGAGAAAATACATTTTAAGGCTGACAAGGAAATAAGGATTCTGTTTTATGAAAAATTAAGGCTTTGAAATTTTTGCTTTTAGTCCCACACCAATGCAAAACACACAACAGATACTTAATAAGCACACAGGAGAGAGAATTTTGCGGAACTGAAACTTGAGCCTCAGTCTTCGGTCTTTGTGTTTCACTACCAAGTTACTGTATATTGAGTTTCTCAACAGAAATCAGAAAGACAGACGCATTCAGGATTTGAAAGGTCTACATAGAAAATTTCATTGAACCGGCTACAAAATATGGAATTCTTCAACTTAAAGCTTTTTTTTTGGCTGTTTACAGTTACACTTTTTTCCCTTTCAGGCTTTTCACAAATATTGGTGAATACTCTGATGAAATCTAGTCTCCAGTATGAAGGAGAAGGTTGCACTCAGAAGCAAGGAAGTTGTAGTCCATCAGTGCAGCTATTTGGTTAGTAAGATCCCAGCAAAATTTCCAGCATAATATTTTGAAATAATAGGGATTATGATCCAGAGCTGGCCAAGAATCAAAGAGAAGAGTCTTGCATGACCAAGAGAGTCTTTTTTTTTTGTTTTTTCCTTTTTTTTTTTTGTCATGTACAAAAAAAAATGTAATGATCCCTTCTATGTTCTGAAGCATGCTTCAATGGAAATGTCAGGAATGGTGTCTGCTCTTGCTTGTATAAACCAACTTTAAAATCCATTTTAAAGACAATATTAAACTTTGATAAAGGAAAACAGAGTGTGTTTTCCCCTGCAGAAACTCGGTGTGAAGGAAAGGGTATCCCTTGAGCACTTTCTGTGCAGAGACTTACCTCAGTTGTTCTAGAAGGGATAGATTCATTATGTTCACTTACATCAAAAGTCATCTCATCTAAGGCAGAGTTTATATATCCTTGGTACTTCCCAGCTGGGGATGTTGAAGTTTCTGATCGCTTTATACCGGGGCAGAATGACCTGCAGTACTCCTTGTCTGGGATTCATGTTCTCCGCAGTTCCCCATCAAGGAGTTTCACAGCACAGACTTTAACTCAAAGTTAATACATCCTGTGACACACACTATCTTGCCTGGGGGTTTACCACAAAACTTTTAAAGATGGCACTAACTGTGCTCCAGTTAGTTAGCTGCTGTTTGAAGGTTTTTATTCAAAAAAGAGGGTGTTGTGAAAATCTATGTATCCATGAGTTTCAGCATCTGCATTACAGTCATTTTGCGGTATTTAGAAAAGCAACATCAGATTGAGCTCTTTAACATGTTGATTGAAGACCTGAAAAAAGTCTTAGGAATTTGAATTTACAAGGAGTGCCACTGAGTTGTCTTATGAGGTCACCTGAAATGCTTATGTATTTATGCCAAAAAAAGTTCCCAGATCATCAGATCTATGTATTTTCCTAAGACTGACCTACTCAACATGTTGTGACTAGCTCAAAACTTTTAGTATAAAGACCAAATCCACTAAAAACCACAGGAGAGAAGGAGAAATCATGATTCCTGTCTGGAACAATAGCAAAGAATGGGATTTGGACCTCAGCCTCATTTTGTACTGGATGCGTGTTAGTTTTTTTATGATGTACTTTGTTTCAAGCAAGGAACTCCCCCTCCTTCTCTCTCCCTCAAAAATACATACACATCTTTTTTATTTGTGTTCTCCTTCCTTAGGGTTTGATCTGAAACCCAATTCTTGAGACACTGAAGGGGTAACATACTGAAATCAGAGCAAAGATACCGTTTAATTTCACTTTAATCTGAGTGAAACTGAACTTTTCAGATTTGTTATTTCTAGTGCATTTTCTTCCTTTCTCTAGCTTTCTTTTTTTTTTTTAATCTTGAGGAATATGAATTAATTGTGCCTGCTGGAAGTATCCAATGCAACAATATCGGTTTTCGTTTAGAGAACATCAGTGGAACCAAACAGTAAGTTGTTGCAGCACAAATATGCTGCCAAGTTTTTTATTACAGTCCATCAGATTTATTTTGATTCAGATGAATGGATGAGGTAGGCAGGAGCTCGGTAATTAGAACTGTGTTAAATGTTTGCATTGAATCTTAAGTCTATCTGAATTGAGTAAGATGCTGCTTTAAATATACTTTATGCAATCTTGAGTCAATGTTGTTTTGAGCAACAGTGAGGTAGGCAGATCCTTGCCAGATGTATTTGTCAAGCTTCCTCTTTTGTATCTCATGAGCCCTGAGGAAAGGAGGACAGAACAGAAACCCAGCTTTCTGGCACCCCTCAGTGCCAGAAGAGAAGGCATGAAGAAGTCTCCTTGGTGGCCCTCTGAAAGATGGGAAAAACAGCCAGCTGATGCTCCTGCAAGGCAAAGCACAACACACAAGAAACAGAAGCAGAAAGGAGGTCATCAACCCACTCACCTCCTGGAAAGGGCATGGAGATAATTAGTGACTGCATGGGGGAGGATTTTTCTTTTGGAAGGAGAAATGATAAATTAAGGAAAGATGAAAAGGTTAATTTATTGACAGTGCACAAATGACAACTTTCACTAGAGACCCATCTGAAATCAGATAGGGATCTCTGCATGGGTGGGCAGAAAGAATGGATAGTCATTTGGGTTTTGTGCATTGCTGGGTGACTAGTGAAATGGCCAGCACCTCGTTCATGTTACTTAAATAAAGGGGAAAAAACCTCCAGTACCTCATGAGCTGAGCTCCAGGGTGGGTTTGTGAACATAATTGTGAGGGAAGCCCTGTGGTATTAGCAACACTTTGGTGGTAGTTTTGAACATACTTGTTTTCATCCCAGAGCTGGAGTCTATTGGCCAGCCACAGTAGGCAGAGTTAGATTGACCTGTTCTTCCTTGGCTATGTTGTGCATGGTGCACACTACATGTATACCCACAGTGGAAAACATGCAGAGACAGGCAATTAAATATTGTGGCCTTAAGCCTAAAAACAGGCTAAATCAGTAAATATAATTTGAATGGCAATTTTTTTTGAGTCCTGTGCTGCTGTTAGTCTATACAAGAGAAGGATTGGAAACAGGGTTTTTTTGAGAACAAATATGCTCTCCTGTCAGTTCACATAATCAAAACAAATATGTTTCCCTAATGAAAGTACTTGAGTGCTGGAACGGATTTCCCTGAGAGGCTGTGGAATTGCCATTGCTGGGGATCTTCAGAACTTAACTGGACAAGGCTCTGAGCAGCCTGATGTAACAGTGAGGTTTGCCTTCCTTGGAACAGGAGGCTGGGCTAGAAAACCTCCAGAGATCCATCTCAGCCTCAATTATTCTATGATTTTAAACTATGATGGAATCTGAATTAATGATGGCATTGTATGGGCATTATCAAAACTGCATTAAAAATATCCCTTGCCTGTGTAGTTTTTTTTCTCTAAGGTTTATTTGAATGCTTAGAGACAGACCTATATTTAGGTATTTCAGTGAATCTAAGTCTTTTATTCAGCATGGTAGTTTGGTGAAGTTAGACCATTAGTAATAACCAGCAATATCAAGTTTAGTTATTTTAGATCAGCGTTTTTTCCAAACTCGGTACCTTGAAGGACTGTTGATTTTTGGCTTATTCAGGCCAGTTAGCTCCAGCCACAAGATATGTTTTCATGGTCAAACCCGAACTTCTTACGAAGTATAATACACTCAGTAAACTATTCTCTGAGGTTTATGTCCCTTCCAACACAAACCGTTAACATCGGTGAGACCACGTTAAGCCACTAGCTCTGTGACCTTCCACCGGCTGCCAACAGAATGGGAGGTGCTGTGGCACTCCGATTCCTGACAAAAGCCCAGCCACTTGCGCACTGATAGTATTAACCCTTTGGAAAAAATGAGTCTATTGTCCAGGATGGCCATCTTTTGTGAGTTCAAGGAGAAAGGGGAGTCTGAACTCTAACCCCAGACTAATGTTCACACAGCAGACCCATGTCCTTGTGTCTGTGAGGTACTGCAACCGATCACACCCAGCTTGGCTCTGCTTTCTCCCTGGTACTGTACATGTGGCCTTATTCCCAATTTGGCTGAGTCCACAAGTGGGAACTGTTTTCTAGGTAAGTAGCTGATGTCCTCCATTGAGCACAGGCAGTTTCTAGGATGTCCCTTGATCTGCAGAGACTGTTGAGAAAAGGGGGGTTTAGTTCATAATAATCTAAACCATGATATAAATATTTATAATGTGCAGGACTACTTGTTTATCTCTTTAAGTCCTGAAGAGAATAATATGTAGCTTCAGTTGCATTGCTCCAGTATGGAGTACTTGACCAATGCCATGGACCCTGTAATATCCGACCATCTCAGAACTGAATTTTCTTCTCACAAATTCTGTTTTCACTCTTTAATGCTCTGTTTCATGTAAATTCAGTGGCAGACTTCTTGAAATATAAGTTGTACTGCAGACATAAGCCTGGCACCATATGCTGGGAGTGTATGACTTGCTTTAAAGAATTCCCATGACTTTCAAAAGAGCTTTTGAGTACTCAGTATTTTGATAAGTCCGTGGCTGGTTTTGACTTTTTGACAGTTGCATTGTGTTTTTGTGGCCAGCAACTGTCACGCTTTGAAACGATTTCCCTGTTCTGTAATCGATCTGGGCAATTGATGGCCAATAAAGATTCCTGAAAGTAATTGAGTGTTCCTATCTGACTGTACTTTGGCTAAAAATGACTTACTGTTTATCATTTACCCTTTGAAAACTCTTGAAAACTCTTCCCTGAAGAGCAGTAAGTCCTTGTAAAGTTTTCTGGGAAGGGGGACGAGGAAGAGAGAAAAGGAACTGAAAATCCATTTGACAAGAACATTTAAGAATGATCATAGATTTTTGTATAATGATCTTGTAACTCATTATGATGATTTCCCATTCTTTTTCCCACTCCAATGGCTTTATTGTGTCACCTATCTCCTAATTTCCTTTTACCTTTCTTAATTTAATAGTCTTTGCAGTAGATACCTTCACAATCTTAACTATACAGCTTTGTATATAATACTTAATTTTAATATCTCAATAGGGACCAGAAACAAGACTATCCACTTAAAATGAATGTGATACTGCCTCATCTCCCTTGTGTTTTTCCTTGCTCATGTGGTCTACACGTGGGACATCTTGGCGATGAATCTGGTTGCAAGCACTGGAGACTTCTAAATTAAAAAGCTTTTTTTGTATCCTATGCTCCCTTATTTGAATTTTAACCCACTCCTTAAATGTTACATGTTGCCTGTGTGCAATAATGTACCATTCCAGAAAGAAAAAGTTAGAGATGCAGGGAAAACCAAAACATTTGTTAATAGGCTACATCTATTGATGGAACGTTGACATTCTGCTAAAAAATGGTTAAGTGAGAAATATTTTTTTTTTGAAATGTGGGGTACTCTTTAAGTTATTGAGGTCGTTGTGGTCATAATGCATATTGTAATGTCATGTATACTTAAGTATTCTGAGGACTGTAATGTGCTCAGGAGTCCAGTGTGCTTGAATGCAGCAGTAGTTTTCATGCATTGGAGTGTGTGCTCATGTATCTGCACACATGCAGTCGGTTCTCAAGGATATAGGAGCAGCAGGTAGAAAAGGACAGAGAACATAGGAGGACCTGTAAGATCACAAAGATCTAGTGCATCTACATGAAAATTATGATGAGGGAGCTGCAGTCAAAATGCAATTCCAGTGAAAGAAGGAGTAGTTCCTTCTCTAAATAGGCATGTACATGAGAAAAAAGGTCAAGAGGGTTTTATTTGCTTTCTAATAACTGGTGCATATAACGTTTCCCAGAATGTCATGATCCTTTATATACAAATATGACCATAGGTCAGCATAGGCTTTATTCTTTGAGTCCTATTTTAAGCTCACTGCTAACTCTAAAATGTACACAGAAGAGCTGACGGGAATTTCTATCATCTTGAAGACAACCAACCAAAATAACTATTCTGATTCTGCTGTGGACAGGGGATGTATTTCTCTTTTAGTACAGTGCCTTGAACAGAATACCCTGTTTTGACCAAAGGTTGTGCTTGAAACAGATATTAATATCATAAGGGTGCATATCCAAAACAGAAATGCATAAACAGCTACTACTGTGAGAGAGTATATATGTAACTAGTCAAGATGTAATGTTTAATTTCTGCAGGATCTATAAGAAACAGCTAATTCAGTATCATCTGTTTTGGTGCATGTGTGCAAAGTCAGGTCTTGTGCACAAACACTTTTTGTGTGTGTGTGTGATTATTAGCATTCCTCTGTTGGTGTACTAGTCACTGCGCAGGGGATTTGAGACATGTTATAAGTGTTTTTGAAGCAACACAGACTTCTTCGAAAACAAAAAGAAATAAAAAATTAAGATTGTAAAAGCCTAAACTGAAAAATAGAAACTTTGCCCTGCATGTGTTTGTATTGCTACTAATGAAACATTTGAACGTGTCATATTACATTGCCCTGATGACACAACTTTTTCCCATAAGATCTACAAATGCAGATGCGATCCTTCTTTGCCAAAAGCTCCCTTTCTTGCCAAGTACATTGGACCATTCCCATCATACTGGATAAATCCAGCCATAGGTGAATACAATATTCTCTAACTAACTAAAGATCAAACAAAGTTGATAAACTGATCACATGCCAGTATAAACCTACTGCATTTTCTCAATGAGACAGATAGTTTTGAATGATGACTTCTGTATTTTATTTCACGAAAACTTCAAGAGATTTCTGTTTTAACAGACAGATTGTCACAAATTCATCACTTTTGTCAAGGTGTTGCACACTTAATGATATTTTGCTATGAAGTTTGGTATTTAATTACACTTAATGTTGCCAAACAGCCAGAAGTGGTGATATTTTAAACATAGAATTGACAAATTAGACAAATCACTATTATTACGGTCATCCTCAACACCCAAAATGAATGTGGCCTAATACATTGTACACAAGGTAAACTTTTCACATAGTAATTGCAATGGCTTTACCTACAAGACCGTCTTTCAAGAAAGCAGAATTCCAACCTGGAAAGCAGACGTTACAATTCAAGCTAGAGATCTTGAAAGAATTAGATATTTTATACACTGAAATAAGGGCCAGAGGAAGGGGCAGCTCATTTGCTTTTGGTTTTCTGGAAAGCTCAGTATTGCAAAATACGCAACATTGCTCAGTATTTGGTATTGCAAAACCTCTCTAAAGCTGGTGCTTGGAAGGTATAAAAAAAGCCTTGGTCATAACCTGCCCTTTTCCACCTTTCCAACTTCATGCTGTGATTGAGCAAATAGAGCTCTCCAGACTTAATCTCAAATTTGGAAAGAGGAATACATGTTTTTTGACATCAGTGTAAAAACTTGAATGGTAGTAGGAAGCAACTATTGATTTGTATGGCACTGAAAATTAAATTTGATGCAAGAATTAGGTGATATATATTTGAAGAGAGATCTTAAAGCATCCTGAAAAGGTGTATGTCCATGTTATGGACTGGGAAATTTGGTTTCAGAGATGAAATACACCTTGTCAAAGTTTGTCCATAAGATCAGAAATGAAACCAGTAGTGCTAATTCTGAGCTCCTATCCTGTGTGTCGGTGATTAGCTGATGTTGCCTCCTACATAATGTCCCTTTCTCCTCCCTTTTCATTCAGTGTCTCAATGAGTCTTCAAAAACCAGAGGAGCAGGAGTCAGTCTTGATTAACCAGTAAGTTCTTTCACCCTGCAGTTACAGTTGGTGAAACCTGAGCTCTACCAAAGACAATGGAAAAAAATCTCACTGAGTTTGAGGTGTCAAGATTTCACAGAATTTGCAATTTTGTCAAAATTGCAATGTTTGTCCAAAGCCACACTGTTGCACCAGGCAGTACTGAGACAGAGACAAGCTTAGTTCCACTTATGGGCAACGCTGGAGAAAAAAAACACCACCCAAACATGTTAGAGTGGCATTGAGCATTAGTTAATAAACTCTCTCTCACAAGGATTTTTTTAAACTTAGGGTTGGTACTGGGCTAAAATGATCATATGGCTACTTGGGAGTTGGATTGTGGCCAAAGTGACCTCTTCTGTGTAAATATATCCCCCCTTTAACAGAATCCACCCTGTGGAAGGAGTTGTGCATGAAGAGAGGTATGGGTGACTGCATGTTTTTAACATGTCAATGAAATTTGCTTGTGGGGAGCTTGATCAAAACAGTGAGTTGAGAGGAATATCTGATCTGAATTTTGCTGCCGTGAAACCATAATATCAATAGTCACTGTACTTGTGTACCTTTGTTTTATTATTTTTAGACCCTTAAAAATAGAAACAAGTTTCCATTACAATTTTGAAGTTTGTTTGTCATAAATATAGGTAACTCATTTCAGCACTTTGCAAAAACACAAGAATATACGAATACAAAACTGTGTTTCTAAAATTTTACGTAAAATTACGGATGAAGGAATTTTCAGAGCTGCGAATGGAAAGGTCGTCTTGTCCTGAGAGTGAATCCAATTAAATTCTGTGCTCAGGCCAAGAAAACTGATTGGCATGTGGATTAAAGCCAAAACCGAGTCTTCTCCGAACATTTACTGACAGCCATGAACTTTGACAGTTTCAGGCGATGAATTTTCCAAGTTGTGTTGGAGGGCTTTCTATAAGATGCAACAAACGAAAAAGGAAAAGATCATAGCAGAGAAGAAGGGGAGATTCATGGACTCATGTTGAGTCTCTTTCCTGACACTGTAATTTCCAAAGCAAAAACACAAAAAAAGCAACAAAAAATCCCATTCCACATCATAAATCAATAAAAAAAACATGTTTCCATAACAATTTTATTATTCTGATAACAACAGCTTGACATTTTTGCATTGGCTCAGTTAAGTTTTTCCTATCTATTGCCTGCCAGAAGAAAAAAAGTTCCTTAATTTTCAGCCATCTACTGGAAAGTATTTTTTTCTGATTATTAATGAATGTGCACACAGGATCATTTCGTGTTGTTAATTCTGAATTTTGCTAGAGAAAGCAAGATAATGGTACAGATCATGTACAGAAATGGAAGGTTATGACAGTAATAATAATAATAAAAGATTATTCTCCCTTGTACCAGAGTGACAACCATGATGCATGAGACTTTGTAAAAGGTATTTACTGGATTCAGTACAGGCAACAATCCATGCAAATTCTCACAAAAAAACCCCTGCTGCTGACCTGCTGGAGAGGGCAAATCTCTTCAGTGGGTCTCTGCATGACTCCCCAATAGTGCTCTGTCCTTTGCATCTTGGACAAATCCAACCATGGCATTTTAGATCATGTGCTAATTGTGATTGTTTACATGTAATGCCCTAGCAAGTTTATTTTAGTGACTTAAATATATTTTCCTTAGGACTGGAAAATGGCCTTCAGCCTAATGTGTCTGACTATGCAGGTTTATCTTTAATCTCACATGCCTGCTATTTTCACATACTCCAAATACTTCTGTAAGGAAACAAAAAATTGGATGTATTTCATAGTGATTGCCATCTGTTTAAATCAGGTTTTGTTTAAATCTGATTACTCTAGGTTTATTTCTTTTATATGTGCAACCTAGAGGTGGGGCCACTCTTTCTCCTGTTCAATAACACTATAACCTACCAAATAATAATAAAAAAAAAATTTAACTTTAATCCAAACCATTTTCATTGCATGGTGGCATGAATGTTTGTACCAGTATAAGAGAAGGATGGGACTGCTTTTTTCCACTCCTGATGTTGGCTTAAATTGATCAAATGATTGCCCTAGGCATTGGCGAGTCCACACAAAAGAGAAACATGAAAATGTTGAGCTGTGGGGAAAAGAGCTCAGGGGAAGCAAGGGTGGGTCAGAAATTTCCATACATCGAAGCCGATCCATCTTCAAACATAAACCAGAAATAAAGTAAGTTTTGTTAGGCCTGGTGGTTCAGAACAACTTGTCAGAGGTAAAGGGTCTTTTAGGTTGAGTTGAAGGGTCCATGGCAGTTCTTGCATTATCTAACAGGGTTGTTTACTCTAAATAACAGTGTTGGCTCCTTTTCGTGTAGAACTTATACCTCAGATATGTTGTGGTGACGGTACTTTTATCCCAACAGTGACTCCAGTATGGTTTCCAAAATAAATCAAGGAAACCATGTTGTTGTGTTTGTGGGCTTTTTTGGTTTTTTTTTAGCATTGTAAAATCTAATCAACTGAAAAGCCCATTTTTGATGACTTGGATTTGAAAATCAGTTAATTCAAAACACCAAAGCAAAACCTGGGAGTTCGCATAGCAGGCTGGGATTATCCTGTCTCTAATGGACAAAGGAAGGTGGTCATGGTTGACTGCTTTGTTTTCAGGGGAGTGGTAGGAGTGGTAGGCCTGCGAGGCTCAGACTTGAGCCAGAGGTGATTGGGGTCAAAGTTCTTTCTTGCAAACCGTGAGAGTTTTGGGAAGGGAGCCTGGAAAATTAATAAGCAGAATATGGCCCTTATCTCAAATCTGTGAGACTTGCAATATCTCCTTCAGTAAATGGGAAAGAACAATATTATGCTAAGCTTTAGAGGCCGGACAAAAGCCATACACCATATGTAAGACATTAGTTGTGCGTGCCTGTGTAGTCACACGCAAGCTATTCTGTGCACTGGTTGTGCAAAGTTACAATACTACATTTATCTTTATGCCACTTCCGCCTGCCCAGCCACCAGTTCAGTGACTTTTGAGTGAATTCAGGCAAATCTCTCCACTTCCTAATGTTCACTCTCACAACAGAGAGAGCAGAAGAAAATCTAGGCTTTTCCCGCTCTAGTGAAAATTGGGCCTTTTGTATAAACTGGCAGAGTGACAATGGCTGCAGTACTGGGGACATGTTCTTCTTCTGCCAGCTCTTCTACAAGGACAAGAAACTTTGGTAGAAGGTACAGATATCTTTAACTGACACGTCTGTTTGCTAGGTAAACATGAGTTGCAGCCTCAATACAATAAACCTGTGAGTTAGTTCAAAATTCCATCACTTTTTGAGTGTTTTTTCTGTCTGTCTGATTAAAAAAGAGTCCCTTCTAGCAATGCTGCAAGGCGAGAGAATTCCAAACTGGCCAGATTTTCTTACCTCAGGTGTTAACTTAATGAGTTAATTTGGGACTATTCAAGGCCCCTCTGGTTACATAGGAAATGCAAGCTAGACTCTTACACAGCCTGAGTGGTTTAGGAAGATGGTCGCTGCCAATCCAATTGACTTTGCGCTGTGAGAGATTATGTGACATTTCGATCAGATGGGATGAACAGATCTAGTGTGTTGCTGTCACTGAAAGAAATGTACCTGTCTTTCATGCTCTGTTTCCAGCCGTGCAGCCCAGACTCTTCCTAACTCGTGTGAGCCAGTTCAGTTCACTGAACCAGCTGAAAAAGCAAGTAGTCTGACATACAAGAATAAGGTATGTAGAAAGACATATGAATTTAGTATGTGGACTCCAGTATGAAGCACAAGACGGTGATGTGACGTAAGCACTTCTGTCTCTCCTTCTCCATTTCCCACAGGCTTTATTCTACCTTTTTCAGGAAGGTAAGTGTATGCTAAGTGACACATAGGGGTTTTTGTATCTGAGTTATGTTTGCTTGAGTAAAAGTTATAGTCCATAGGCAGCAGGAGGTTGATTCTCTTGGCTGTTTGCCTTTACAACTATTTTTGATGCACTGCTGGTTATTTTGTGAGTCTAGTGAATCTTGATGAGGAAATTTTTTTTTTTTTTTAACAAATCCATTTCTTTGCGTGAGCTGCACTGCTTTTGTTGTCTTGGTTCACCAAATGATTTGGTGCCAACTTCAGGGTAGCATGTCTTGTCAGGTGGCATGCTTTTCCTTGTATCGGAGATGTGTTCTTCCCGCAGTGTAAGGCCTACCTGTGCTAGCATGGGCCATTTTCTGCGAAAGGACAAGGAAAGGTAGAACAGAAGAAACCGCTGTTTCTCTTTTACGGTTGGACTCGATGATCTTAAAGGTCTTTTCCAACCTAAATGATTCTACAATTCTGTGATTCTATTCTCGAATAAAGGAGTAAGGTTTCCTTCAGTTACCACCTTTTCCCCTTTCCTCATATCTTCTACTCTCTCCTTTGTATATCCTGCTTTCATAAGGATTATTTTGCAGATGGAGAGAACCAAGTATAAATCCTGCACTGTTAACCTCAGCCCTGTAAACATCTGTCAGCTATTCCCTCCTCTGCTTTCCTCTAGTAAAAAAACATTGTTTTTTTTTAACATGTGAACGCCTTTAATTTTGCATCTTTGTACTGAAGACATACTTTCAAAAGTTTTCTGCAATTCTGAAGTTTAGAAACTTTTTAAAAATGAAAGGTGGTATTCTCAAGTAAGCATATGCCTTCAGAAAGGGAACAGGAGAAATCTCTCCACTCCTCCAGCTCCACACATCCCTTTAATGCTGTTAAGCTCATGATAAGCAGTGATATTAAGTACAGATTAAAATCACACCATAATTTGGTGCCATAGACTTGAAATTAGGATTTGGGAGATCTTCCCTTTCTCTGCTCTTTTACCCTTTCTGACTGTAAGTGGTATTTGAATATTTTTTCAAAATGTAGATCACATGCTGTGATTAAATACTGATCTCTTCTCTTTGGGCCTCTTCACAAAGTGTTTTCACACAAACCAATAAACAGTTGACAGGGATAACCTGAGTGCCTTTAGAGAAATATATCCACATAAAAGCCTTGCTAACCTTATATGCTATCCTATCGGTATTTCCATTACAATTTATTTGCAACTAGAAGCTCAGGCCTAAGGAAGTATAGTCTTGCCTGTTGTAATTATCAGTTGGTAAATGAATACAGAATTTTGATATATAGCAACTTTTTTTTAGAACTGAAGTTAGCAAAAATTTTTGTTTTATTTTTTCGGATTCCTGGAATTGGCAAGGAGAGAGATTTTTCTCCATCCCTGCATTGAAGTAAGGGACTTTTTTTTGTAAACAGTTCTGCTGTAGAAATATATAATTATGTGTGGGTAGACTTGGCATGGATCTCTTCCCCTTTAGGGATTTGAAGAAAACAAGCCTTTTCAAATACCCTTAATAACATACAGGTAAATAATGAGTTCAGACCAAATAACTGCTAAATATGAGAAAACCAGCATATTTCTACTCCTACTGCTAGCCAGAAAAAGATCAGTGATTACCCATATCCTGCCAGTGATATTTTACACAGACCTCTCTACTGTTTTCAAATGGGAGATCAGTGCCTAGGCTGATGGCAGGATGTGTTTGCTGAAAAGAGCACTTTGGATTATTGGATAGGCTAAAATGTCATTTAATGAGCTGGATTATGAAAGATGGACTCCTACACACTCAGGAGTAAGTGTAAACTGACATAAGAGGTCCTGATCTTGCAAAAAAATCCTTATCAGGCATATCCCCAGGTCAGTAAGAAATCTCACTGAATTCCAACGTCTGTCTTTATACAGACAGAGTTTGTGGCAACAGGGACTTGCCTGAAAAGGACAGTACCTCAATACCCAAGCCTGTGAATGTGGTTTAACCGTTCACATAGTGGTGACTCTTAATGTGGGACTGTGCAGTATCAGAGCGTATCAGAGGGGCCAGCATTTCTCCATAGTGAATGTAAAGTAGAACAGAATGGGCTTATGTGGAGATTGTTCCTCGTTTGAAATTAGTACCTGGGACATCTGACCTCTAGAGTGGATGGCAACCACTGACCACATTTGTTTACTTTTCTGTGGGGATCCCAACTAGGTTTCAAAGTGTTTGTATGTATGTGATGCAGAAGGATGCTAATAGCTCTGAGTGGGAAGGAGGGACTGGTGGGAAATGGGGAGGCAAAGGCTGACCTGCAGTCTGCGCTGAATGAAAGGAAGGCAGTAGAAGACGTGAGCATCTGCCATCTAGAGAAAACGGAGATGGGAAATTTGGGAACAGATATTGCCACACAGTTCTTCTGGAGCAAATAAGCAAGATTATGCAAAGCATTATTTGCATTTTAACATCAGTTTCTTAAGTTAATGGTAACAAACCTGTACAGTCCTGAGTAATCTCATTGGAAAAAATGCCAGAATTATGCATGGGGTGCACTGTTAGCCCAGTTGTCCTGCAAGAAAGCACAAAGGTGTTTGAGCTACTTCTCACTCTGCGTTGGGGATAGAACCTAAAAAAGGAGAGGTTTCTGTGAGTGCTCCTCTGGTCCTCAGTTCTCACTGCAAAGGCTGTGTCTGTCCAACCAAGCAAGGGTTTTTTTTTAACTTAAAACTTCAACTGACACCTGGTAGATGCATATCTTCAGCCAACAGGCCTCATAGTCTTTGGCATGTATTTTAGCTGTGTCCTCTAACCTGTAAACTTCTCTCTAATCTTTTTAAAATTGATCTGCAGCCAGTGTAACTTATTACTTTTCTCCGTCTGTCAGGTACCTGGCCCCATCGTGTCTGCTTGACCATATCAGGCGAGAGGGTCATCTGAGCCATGAGAGCTGATCTTCCTGCCAATACCAAATACATACACTGTATATGGGAGAGTATGACATGGCAATACTAGAATAGGTAAAATGGAATTAGAGGCACTATGGATTGGATCATGTAGGATAACAAAATTTATGGCAGCTTAGGGCTGCCTTTAACGAACCTAGAGCAACCTACATTTGGGATTTTTGTTTGGTTGGCTGCTTTTTCCCCTTGGATTTGCTAAATGGAAATTATGCGCAAGTGTGCAGTATCTTTGTAGCTCTTAGCATACTGCATAGGTCTTACTAGAACACTGCGTGTGCATAGAAGCGTGGGCAATGTGTCCAATGTGTCTAGGCTGTGTCACATTTACTGTGTGTGGACTCAGAGGCTGTGCACGTGCACTAGAGCTGCTCTGCATGTGCTGCTGTAAGGATGTGTTTGGCCTTATTGGACAACGTAGACAAAAGCTCAGAGTGCTTAATTTCTGCTTAGTTAAAATTCCTGGGTAGAAGTACAGACTACGTCTAAGAAAGTCCATACTCACTAGGAGAACCTGCCTCTGAGATCACTTGGAGAGACAAGAGCACAGACACTACAAAGGTTGCTCTTAGAGAGGTGGAAGTATCCTCCTTGCATCTTCTGATGTTCATTATAGGCAGAAGATAACTTAGAGCTAGGTGGGTCTGTTTGTTTGCCATAGTGACTGGTCTTGAGGAGTACTGATATCAGCCTACTCTTTTAAATTGTCCTATCATCTGTGCTTTGGAGAGGAACAACTATTAAGCTGCTATGCTTCCTTGTGCTTTAGTACATCTTTCTAATTAAAAGACAGGGAATGGTCCTGTAGTTCAGGAGGATCTTAGAAAGCAGGCAGCAGCCTGTCTTCTCTTCACTGTATAGTAGTTCTCTGTTGGTGGAGGGAAAAAAACCCCAATCTTTAATACTTATTTTAAACTGGAAAATATGCAAGTTAGTATGGTTTTCTTTCCATATCTTAATTTCATCTTTATAGCTTCCCAAATGGAACCATATGAATATTTTAAGAAGCAATATCAACTCTCTGCCCTACAGATTCCTAGTAATGATGCTTCAGTTCAGAAGATTCCACAAACTCTAGCTTTGCTGTTTTAACACTTGTCTGTTTACCAGGTTATAAGTCTTTTCCAATTTCTACTTTCTATTGTAGTGGTGATAATTGCAAAAGCTAGGTCTGGGTTTTCTTTTTTTTCTGGTATGTGTTGAGATGCACTATAGACTGTCTCTGTGACACTCCTGGGAGCACCATGAACTTTATTGACAGATCTTGCAACACTGCTACCTAATAAAGTACCTGGGAACGGTGGAGGGGCAAAATGAATTTCCTGCTATATAAGCCTGTATAGTCACTGATCTCAGGCAATGTGTAACAAACCATCCTTTCCTAGACTATAAGTCTTTGAGGTCAGAAGGTTGAAAAGCGCTCCAGAAACGGAGTCTGCCATGAAAGTTGTCCTTTTGTGTTTTGCTGACTGTAATCAAGGAGCCTCAATTGTCTCTCCTGTTTTATTTATTTATTTGCATATATCATCTATATTGCAAAACCGTTCTTCTTTCATCCCTGTAATAGCAGGCCTAAGTAGTTTGCCTGACCTTTAATGGAGGTTTGTGGGAGGGAAAGATGCCAGAGCTTCTGCCCTGCTGTTCATAGCTGCAGCTTTATCTCATCTTGTGGCTCAGAAGGCTGCTCAGCTTTCGTCAGAGAGTCAGAAGCGAGGCCCCGCAGGGGCATGCTATCTCTGGGCTAGTGACGGGATGAAAAAGGGAAAAAAAAAAATCTTAATGATGGGCTATTCTTCACCTTCTCAGCTACCAGCATAATCTGCCTGGATTGGGAAAACATTTCCTGAACTTTTAACTAAAAAGAAACCTTTTCTCTGTCTGTCTGTCTGTCTCTCTCTCTCGCTCTGTTTTTTCTTCCCCTCTAAGTCATGAAAGATAGAAGTTAGAATAGCCTGGCATAGGGTGCACTATACTAAGAAACGATCTGTTTTTCAGTCATAGGTGGTATTCAGCAATGAAAGAATAAAAGATAAAGTGCCAATGTCATCTAAGAGGCAAGCAATGTGTTACTTTGACTGAAGGGTGAACCTAAGATACTGTTTAGGTGTGATAGTGTATGATTGTTCATCTTCCTGTGGCTAAAGCACAGAGAGTGCAGTAGGAATGATGTACCTCGCCTGTTAAGCCAAAAAGCACCAGTGTGCATGACTGTGATCTAATGCAGAGCTAGTATGTTCAATTCC